>NW_022692598.1:0-629 GCF_011630105.1 Anneissia japonica
TGTGTACCACGTGACTTTCGTAAACCAAGGAGCGGAATGTCGCAACTCTTTATATATATGGCTCTAACAAAAAATGTATGATATGATTGAGAACGATGAGAGTAGATAGTAAAGCGGTGATTGCAGAGGCCGGAAAAAAAAAATAATAACCGAAGGCCTACTACACTATAATACATGTCCTCACTTGTTTGTTTTAGAAATAGGATTCATATCCAGTTCATGGTTCTTGTGCAAAATATTTAGCCTCAAATTTTATCAAACGTTTTTATAAAGATTTTACGGGAGATTCTACACCATTTTTGTCACTGCAGAGGCTTTGACCCCTTCCCCCACCAACACCACCACCCGGAAGTTGGCTAGCTCACCAGTCATTAACATTAACAAAATGTAGGCCTACGTCGGATGATCCCGGGGGGGGGGCGCTCCGTACCCCCCCAGGCCCCCTCCAAAGGACGCAAAATGGCTCGTCAATTCGTCCCCTATATAACGTAGTGGCGAATGTGGAAAAATCAATTTTTTTTTTATTTGTGAATTTAAGTTGTTTTACTGTGTAGAATCTCTGACAAAAAATTGAGTCAATTTGATAAGTAATTAAGGAAGAAAATTAATTAGCAAAGTGGCGAATGTCG
>NW_022692599.1:0-10923 GCF_011630105.1 Anneissia japonica
CATCTACCTACTGCTTAAGAACAGTAATTAAACAGAAATTAAAGAATTAGAGAATCTCTTCACAATCAATTTGTTTGAGTCGTCTGTTGAATAGAAAATACATGAATTTTTTGTGTCCCTGTGATTGTAACAGCGTTTTTTAGCTGTTTTGTCAACTTGGCTTCATGGCTTAAGGTGTCCTCTTCCGAACAACACACTGCGTGTATTCCTGGTATATTCTGTCTAGCCCATTGGAATAGATCCAAGGGGGTTGTTATTTGATGTTTGTTTGTTTGTTTGTGGTCTCTGCAAGCTTGCGCGCTTGGCATTTCTCTTATGGGTACTACCCACCGCATCACACGGCCCCTTGCCGTGTGATGTCGCAAAAAATGCCACTCTGCTGTGACACCTTTTTCCTTTGCATGATTAGCTAGATTTGCAAAGTTTTTCCGGTTTTTGTATTGCGCCGCGGACCCGTCTGAGAAATAGTACACTCTGCGCACGTCAATCCTGGACTTAATCATAGGCAAGATTTGATCTAAAAAGAAGCTAACAGCCACTGTATCGTGTGTTAAATGATTTGAAATAATAAATACAATTAGGCTTTGCAAAATACCATCATATCTATAATAAGCAACACATGGGTGAATTGTCGCCTGCTGGTTCGTCCAGTGATAATTTTGGACTGCATGAGTACGAATGAGTAGTTTTCGCTGAAATCGCTAATGATAACTACTTCTCCTTCATTAATTGATCTTTGAGATCATGTAAAAATTACGCTTGCTGCTTTGCAATGAAATCATGAGAGCGTAATGTTTCCAATTTCTGACAAAATCGTTCAACAAAATTATCAAAACTCAATATTTTCAATATCACATCGATCCGTTTGTATCCATTGTTTGTACGTGACAGTATCAGTGCCATTGTCTTGAAACATGCTCGTTAGCTGTTTTTTGATAGAGTCAGTTCCAGGGCAATCCTCACATTCCCCCAAGAAACACATTCATGCTATGTAATGGCGGTAACTGACTTCTTCATTCCTATGAATTGCATATATTATCAACTTTATATTTTTGTGAATTTGACATACACAGACACTATGTGTTCCTGCACTTCCGGCTAACACACACTGCTTAGGTCTTAGTTCTGCAAATTTGGAAAATCCTATTTTAATTTCTGGGTGTTCAGACTGAAAATATATGTAAAGCTCCTTCAGGTTGCCTAAAAGTAGTCTTTTCTCTAATGCTACTCTTTTCCCCTCTTCATGAATGAACAGACAAACAATCCTTTTTCCCTGGCATTATTCTGCTTACGGTATTATACAGGTAGAATTTAGACAATATCACAAGCAATCTGGTCCAAAGTCTTTGCACTTGGCTTCCCATCAGGAGTAGACATTACTCCCTTCTCATCCTGCACCCTTTTGGCGGTGCGTGCCATCAAATTGCTGCACTTAAATTCAGCTTCAATCTTTCGCACACTCCAAGTTTTTGGCATCAGTTTTAGTATCTGGATTTTCTCACTTCTAGTCGAATTATTTGTAAATTTGTGTATCAATTGCATTAAGATATTATCATCGTCACTTTCCTGCCTTATGTGCTTGAAACGCTGCTGCATAAATTTTGTAACTTGGAATGGCCATACTCCTTTCCCTTCATACGTTTTGGATCAAGAGGGGTTCCACCATAATTTGAAAGACTTCATCTACAGTCCGTTTCAATACATTTTCTCCCATGGAGGTGCTTGCAATTGGAGCATCTGCTATGCTCTGAATGGTATCATCAGCCGATTGGTCTGGAACACAAATGGTAAGGGGTATCAAACTGTGATCTAGGATTGCTTCTAGAACACAGTGGACAACGGTATCGCTACAAACTACGCTTCCGTGATAATTGTAATCGACCTTCTTTTGTTATGAAAAATGAACAACAGTCTAGATCCATGATCAGCGCCACAGGGCTGCACCCGTATTCAGGTATTAGGCCTCACACCAAATAGCCACCTGTCTGCCCTCAACTGATTTTGCATGACAAAAGGCCGATTCCAATAACCACTGAAGTTTAGTTTATGGCGAATACGGCGTCGTTAAATAGTGTATCGTTGTCCACTGTGGAAAATGGTGAACTAGGAATTAGGAAGTGTTTCTGTCATATAACCACAAACAGTGTGAATGAAAAAAAGATATTTTACAGGTACTGCGCTACTTCTTTGAGAGTTTTTACCCTTGCATATAGATTTGCTCACCTTCACTGCAATGCAGATGGAACAGTACCAACTGTGCGTAGACGTCCCCTACCAGAAATAGAGAAACCAAAACAAAATATCACAGAATGTAAGTTAGGATAGTCATGAGTAGATTTTTCATATGATTGAAAAACAGTTACTGTAGACCTACAGGATTTGGTATACAGGAGTTGGTGCTGAAGTTTGTTACCACTTGTATTGTAAACTTGAATATTATTAAGAAAAGTAAATGAAGAGAATAATGTTGGCAGCATGTGCAATATAAAAAAAAACAATTGTAAAAATAAAGAATAACAATTTTAATAGATGCATAACATTGAGAACATTATTACAACTATTAGTATTACTAAATTAATTATATAGCAATATATTTGAAATATAAAATTATATTACTTGTTTATCAATCTTTTATTTATAATGCTGTATGTATTATTAAAAGGTTGCTGATACATTAAAGGTAAATAAATCCTTTTATCCTCTGTTTGAAAAACATTTTCATAAGATATGAAATATTTTTTATGCTATGGCCTTTCCAAATACAAAAAGGTCTACACAAGATGTGTATACTGTATGTATAATTCCTTATGTACATTCAGGGCCGCCAAGAGGGGAAACTGTAACAGGCGCAAGGGTTGGTGTGGGCCTCCAGTTATGAGCGTGAAGCGCGAGAAAGATTGCGTGAAGGCGCAAACAATTTTTTTGATGGGGCCCTGTCAATCTGGAGGAGCCCAATATTAGGGGACCCATGACATTATTGAGGGCCCATGATAGTAATTATTTTTGAAAAATATATGGGGAAAAAATGCTACCTGCAATTTTTATGGGCCTTGGTAAACTAGGGCCCTGGGGATCTTTTCCTCCTCTCTTGGTGGCCCTGTGTAGAGATTCAAGCTATTTGTGTTGAATTTAAATAAAAGATGTATGTTAGATGTATGCCGTTGCAAATTAAATCTGATCATTATGTTTCAATTACAGTATAAAGAAGCTTCTGTGTGTGTGGATTTTTTTTTTGTCATTATTTAATTTGTTTTAATATTATTATCTTTACTGAACATATTTATATACAAAACCATGTTGATTGGTGGATGGATGGATTGGGTTAGTTAGTCCCTTTATATTTTAGTCTCAGATCAATGTACAGTAAATATGGCTCGATAGCAGTACAGTAGATAACTTTAGAAAAGAAATAATACTGTACACTACATGAAATGCACTGGTTTAATGCCTTTTTGTTTTTTGATTGTAATTCTGTTACATAACGTTGTCAACCACCGCGTGCTGAATGGTACAACAATGTTACAATTTTAATACTGCATACGCAGTTTACAAAAAAAAAACAAATATAGATTTATATAATTAAATATGACTGGTTCTTCTGATTGTGTACATTTCTAAAATGTCCAGTGAGAAACATCGAATCTTATATAGCGATTATTTTAATTTTCATATGGCCTGGATGGTATAAGAATTAGTCAAAATATCATTGACAGATTTAGATAGCCTCCTGACTAGGCCGGTGACGGTATCACTACCTGCTTGTAGGCCTCCCTAGGATACGCCTCCCTAGGCCTATTTGTACTCGAACCTGGGAGGGAGAAACCAGATTGTGGACTTCAAGAAAGGGAAGGCGTGAAATCCATGTTGAACCAGGTATTGCCTAAAATAATTAATATAAATGTAGTTTCCTAATTTTTAAGTCGAAACATTCCTGTGACCTTACCCCGATTTGCAAGAACAAGAAGAATCGATGAGATTTTATGCTGAAATTTCGATGTGAAACCATGGAGATGAATAAGACTTCCGCATCAATTGCCAGTAATTTCCATCAACTTAGTGTCATTATTTTAATTATATGAATGTATACTTGCAAATAGTAATTTAGACCTCTTTTTAAGACACTTTCTGATACATTTTTATGATTCGGCAGAAACGTAAAACAGATATTGCCCGGAATACCTAACAACCACTCTGTGCCCACGACCGCACAGCCAGCCATGTTTTCTTCTACAAAATGATGTTGTTTGTGGGACCTTAGCAACAATATCCAAGGGGCGGGGCTTAGCGGAAAGGTCTATTAAAGGCTCCCTATAGAGTATCATAGCTGAGTGCACTGCACTGGTATACATTTCTGAGTTTTAAAACATATCAACAATCCTTTTCCTTTGAAGTCTGCTTTTCAAATGCTTTTCCTGTGATTCCCAACTTACTGTATAATACTAAATTTGTCTCCTAAAGAAAAGTAATTTTAATGGTCGTGATATAAAAAAAGCAGTAATAACTTTTTGATGACTATATTTATATCAATATAAAATATAATTATTACATTATTAAGTATTATGATGTATAACTTTTGTAAAGGTGTTTAACACGTTGACTTCCAACTCATTTGTGATCCAAGATCATAAATGGGCTGTAAACTCACATCGCGCTGAATTGAGAAACCACCTGCAATAGCCAGAATAGGCTGTAGAATGTGAATTGGGTTTTTGTGTAATAAATAAAGTATAAAGTATTAATCTTACTAATTATGAAGTTTCAGTTTTAAATTCCAAATGTAAAAAGTAAAATTTAGCCATTTTCATGGGAGTTAGTTCAAAAATAATAGAAACCCGCTGAAAATAAAGGCATTTTTCTCCAAACTTGATTTTTAAAAGTTGACAAGATAATATTTATTCAAACGGTCAAAACTTTGCTTCCAGACACTGGATTGAGTTCATTTAACTGTTATTTTGAAGTAGAAGACATGTTCTATGCCATCAACAGCTCTTTTATGACCTTGAGTCATAAAGGGCACCATCACAATGAATATAAATTAATAATACAATAGTGGTATGCTGGACAGGTGCGGACATGAACTCGCGTACTTGGTGCCCCGAATGACCCTGTCGGACATAAACCTACGTTTCTGACAGCGAATTTAAGTATTAAAAGAAAAGACAGTCCTCTAATTCTATTCATTATAACTCAGTGAATGGTGCTATGATTCATAAAAAACCGCATGAAATGAAATCACAGCTATGAGCTATGAATACTATTAAGACTACTGCAAAATAAATCAAACCAAGAGTACTGAATTCTAATATCAACCTACCGTTATTTTCTCCAAGGACTAAAGAATAAACAGATCGCAGACCAAACACATTGAGAAAATACCAACTTGCTGAGCTGACCCAGGAGGCATCAAGGGAGGCAAGTTCAACCCCTCGTTGCAACATAGGCTTAAAACGCAGTGTAAGAGGAAATGGAACTTTGGCTATAAAGACAGAGAAAAAAATTATTATTTTTGTTAAATATAACCTCTGAAGTACGATAATCATAGTAAAAATAACAATGTGCACAAAAAACACCAGAAATGACATATCATTAGAAATATCATTTATATTCAATATAATTTTTTCCTCAAAAGCATAAGCCTTAAACACAAGGTGCTTTTATTAGTAAAATATTTATATTTCCCTTACTAATAACAAATCCAGAGAATGCCCAGTTGATCCAACCTCCAATAATAATCATTGGCAGAATATTAGTCAAATTGCCTTTCATCATGTCTGTCATCATGCTGGGATCTAAAAAAAAAAAAGATGAATTTGATAATTGTGAACATTTATAGAAAAGCCTGGTATCATTTTCTACAACTCACACAAAATTCATGTTCTACAGCCTATTATGGCTATTGAGTGCGCAGTGCGAGTTTACAGCCCCTTTATGATCTTGGATCACATATATCTATACATCATGCTGTGCTGTTATTTTCCGCATCATCAATCCTAAATCATCAATTTTTTTTTGGAGATGGTTTCTGTCTAAGAAATGCCCAAAATCAAATATGACACTCATGGCGCTATTCAAATGTTTTATCGGTTATATGCAGCACTGAAAAGAAATGTTTTTAGCATTCTCTTGAAACTTCCAAGTTCCTGTTTCATCATGATGTCGATGGGGTGACTATTCCATACCGGTGCTGAGGCAACAATAAGAGTGTCCTTCCCACCTGGTATTTGATGATATTTTAGTGATCAGTCCAAGATTGCATGATTTAAGTCATGCTTGTGATGACTTATATGTATTCACAATACTACAGTCAATTAAATCCAAAATGCCATTGAAAAAATGTTTGGCTCGGACAAGATTTGACGAACAAATTGTTAATGGAAAACACAACAATTTGGCATGTAAAATAAGTAGGACTTTATTTGAGTTAGGCAAAGTCAACTTAGGCAAGTTTAACTGCTGTAAGGGTACTACTAGTTGATTAACAATGTTTAAAATTGTAAATAATTTTAACAAGTCCTCCTATCGACATCAAATTTGACAATTCTTCTTATTGAATTCCAAAGTACCTCTTTTGGAACTTGAGTGAATATTAATATTGTGACGGTAAGACGTGTAATTCGTAACAGTGTTTCTAGGTAATCCAGAGGGGCAATTTAAATTTCTGCACGACATGTGCATAATTTCATTTAATTAACAATAGATCGGTGATGTTAATTTATGCAGCATGTGGGATGCGAGTTGCACTGTATAGGAAATACAGTTAGGTTGGTCACTGGAAAAAAAGATCCCTTACCCGGCGGATCGGCACCGTTGTTGTGGAAAGGCATATGTTAGCCAATGCCAACGTTACCTTCCCTTTTTGAACCACTGTTGCTAATACATGACAGATATTTTGCTCATGCGATTGTTTTTGGTTGGTTTGCTCAGCCTTGCATGTTCCGCTTATAAGGGGCAAGAAAAAAAACTCTCTTAATATTATTAGAAAAACATGAATTAGCAAATTTTGTGCTTCTGGATACCAGTGCTGTGTAAAAAAAAAAAATAATTAGGAAAAATGTACTTATTTTTAGTTGCATAGTTTTAAATTAACAGACTATCGTTAATGATTCAAAGAAATTAAATATACTGTATAATGTTAATGTTATATCATAATGATGTACGTAATGAAATTAATCTTTTTTAATAAGTTAACATTATTAAGAATTAAGGAATACAGCATTTGTATTTTTAGTAAGAAAATTGTCATTCTCTAGTTTAGTTTAATTTATTTTATTTTAGTTTTGTTTATCTAATTTTTTAATAATTATTTTTATATCAAATTAAATCACTTTGTATTAATTTCATTTATAATGCATTTTATTTCTGTAACTGTTGTTGTTCAACGTGTATTGAAATGAAGAAAAAAAAAATTTAAAAAGTCCTAGGTAATAATGAGCACTTGTTTATGTTTACCTTACTTTTGTTTTTGAAGCAATAAAGTGATATTTTATAATGTGATATTATATTTACTACTTAATAGTACTAAAATTAAATAATTAGCATTACAAAGCACTTGTCAATTGTAGTGCGGGGATGTAGTAAAATCTCTGTATAAGCCTCGTCCCTAGCCTCGGCATTGCAGTACTGTAAACTTTTTCAATGGTCATCTGGCTCAGGTCTATCAATCTATGACCTGGATCAATCTTATGATAGAGATGGCTGGTACTGTCACTGCATTGTATATCACATTTTGAAAAACATACCAAAGTTTTGAGATATTAGACTTCTGTTTTGAAAGATTAAAACTACTTTTTTGATAAATTCAGACACTGAATTTTGCAATACATTTAGAATTTTATTGTTCTCTATGGCACCCAGCACTCTGATCTCTATTGAGTGATGGCATCCCATAGATGTTGGATTAGAGTAGTTGGGATGACACCATTTAAAACTTTATAGAATATGAAAAAAAGACTATCTTGGTGTATAGGGAATTTTACTTTTAAAAAAACCTAAAAAAGTCACTGCCGTTTGGAGCATAGTGGTTGGCCGGTTGGTGCATGCGGTAACACTGATGTTGAGAGTTAAAATGCTACGCTGTCCCATTGGCTGTGTCGTTAGGAAAGACACTTTATCCATATTGTCTCTCTCCACCATGGTGTATATGTGGGTACCTGGTAGGCATTGTGTCAATAATGCGCTGACTGCTGAATCTGTAGCGGCTGTTGTAATGTATGTTCCACAGGCATTTATTCCGATGACAGTAGTGTGCAGCACATGACGAATAGTGCACTGCAGCAATAGGATGAATGTCTACATCCATCAAAATGGTTATATTGTTTTGTATTTTTTATATTATACTTGTAAGAATATAGGCCAGGCATAGTTCCAGCCAAGTCCCCACTATCAGGGGAGAGGGGATGCCTAAACTATAGTACAATCGACAAGTGCATAATTATACAGTATTTAATAAAGTGTTATGAAGTAAAATTTACTTTACCTGTCATTGGATTTTTCATTGCTGCACCTTCTCTTTTCTCGCTTTTGAAGAATCCTTTTTCAGAATCGTTGAAATAATACTTTCGTATATTAAATGACTGCATAGAAAAGATTTTGTAACTTAAAATTGTTAGTTTTTTTTCCCATCAGACCATTTGGATATATGGCCCTTAGACCACTAGTATAAATTATTGCAGCATTAATGCAGAAATATATATTTTTTTTAATAATGAAAAAAAATTCCAATTTCCAAAATGTTTATTTTTTTTTTATTCCTTTTCAAAAACCTTTGATAATAAAAACAAAAAAATGACACACACTAATTTACTTACATGTTTTGGAATGAAGCGGCCATTTTCTCGAAGACATCGACTTCTTACGAGAGCTTGTCTGTTGAAAGGTAAAATAAATAAAAATAAAATTACACAATATTTTTCCCATAATTATTCCAGCTTTGAAATACAATGCAGTGGATATAAATTGCTGGTTTGTATTTGTACCTACAGTAAACAAAGGGAAAATTCAATTATAGCCTGGCTTAGGTGAGCAGTGGCGTAGTTAGAGGTTATGGCGCCCGGGGGCAAGAGTAGAAAATTTCGCCCCCATTCTCTCCATATTCCATTGCTGTTTGGTATTGTGGCACCACCGAGGCTGAACGAAATGACCTCCGACGTATTGTTAAATACGCCTCTCGTATAATCGGTCACAATGAGGATGATATTGAGGACATATTTAATGCCAGAATGCTTAAAAAAATAAAATGTATAACTGAAGATCCAACACACCCTGGTAACTCTCTCTTTGAATTGCTCCCCAGTGGGAGAAGATATCGGTCAATTTATGCTCGAACGAGCAGGTTCCAAAAGAGTTTCTTTCCGTCAGCCATCCGGGCCCTCAACAATAGCATTTCATTGTGTCCGTTGCTCTGATAATTCACTGTTTTTCCATTTGTTCATTGTTTGCCGAATTGGACGTTGGTCCATGTTAAAAAGAGCCACAATATTTTCTATGTGATGTAATGTATGTGTTGCAAATAAATTGAATTGAATTGAATTGAATTGGTTGTATAGACTTTAAGCATATTCGTATTGTACGTCCATATCATGCACTGTCTAAATAACATTATTTAAACCCGAATAACTATTATTATTCTAGCTCTTGTATGTTCTTTCTTAACAGGGATGGCACCAGGATTTGCCCAAGGAGGTTCCGAGGTTTGGGGGAGGGGAGGCAATGCCCCAACGAGGGGTAAAGGGTGATGCCCCGACGAGGGAGAAGATCTCCTTGACGAGGTCAAAGTGAGCATGATCGAGCGTCGCTTTAACTTCCAAAAGTGGCCTTGAGGAAAGGGGGGACAGAAGCCCCCAAAAATTTTGGACAATTTATGGGTTTCAAAGGCTTATTTAATCAATTATAGAGTCTAATAATATGTACTGTACAAAATATATATAAGAATTATGGATTTTCCCTCCGACGAAGAGGGATGGGTGGGCTGGGGGCGCAGCTATCCCAGAAAGGGGCCCTGGCGCCATCCCTGTTTCTTACGATTGAAACTGCATCACAATGTTCAGAACTTTGTATACAACTTTTAAATACCATTATCCTAATTTGTAAGGCTGTTGTATTTATCGCATACATCTTGAGTTTTCTTATTCTCTAACTTTATCTTATAGTAGAGTCTTGTAAGTTGCTGAATTTTCAACATCGTTTAAACTTGAAACTGAATTTTGTGTGCTTTTCAATCAGCAAATATGTTAATAACATGATCAGTACTGAACATGATCAAAGTTAGCAATGTTGTCTGCTTCATCACGCTGAATACTAAGTAGTGCCAAAGCAGATAGTCTCGCTTTTCCCATCGTGGTTCTGAGATATGGCAAAATGACCTTTAGTCATGTAGTCATTACAGAATAGAATACAAAATGGACTGAAAAGAAATCACAATCTATACATTTGCCAATAAAAACAACTACATTCAGATTCTTATTTATTAACTGGAAAATATTCATGCCTGACGAAATACATCAATTTCGTCATGTTTTTCTAAAAAGTGCTTATTTTTTATTCTTATTCTCCCATTTCAGCGCCCACCCCCCCCCCAAACCTGGCACCCGGGGCATGTGCCCCCTTGACCTACCTATCTACGCCACTGTAGGCGAGACTTTTTTATACTTTGTTTAGCGAACCCGCTGACTGCAAATATTGATGATTTCAAATAAAAATAAAATTTCATTTTTACAATTAAAGTGGGTGTAGGAATGTAATATCAACCTCATGCCTATCTGGGTAATATTCCTTGATGCACGCTACCCACCAATGGTTATGATAAGCTGCTGTAACATATCCACTTAAGACCAAACCACTCAGAACTGTGGTATCTGCAGTAAGAGTTACTAGTTTCTGTCTTTTCTCGGCTGCAGATGAAAAGGATCGAACTGTAACCACTTC
>NW_022692599.1:11074-50806 GCF_011630105.1 Anneissia japonica
CCTGGAAAATCCCAAGGAATTTCCACCTGAGAATTTTCAAGTGATGCAAGTTTAATTTCCTCATACAGTACCTACATATAAAACTAAGCAGTATGGTGTACTATTGGTTTTCCTATATAGGTACAATACTGTGTTATTATACGGAAAATGCAATTTCGAATTGACAAGTATACATAATACTTGCTCATTGTTCAGGAACTTTTGGAGCGCCCATCACCAAACTTATAGGGAAGATTCTTTACATCATTAGGTATCTCTAACATGAATTTTGAAAAAAAAAAGATATATATTTTTTTTATTCAACTTTGAACTTTACAACCTGTTATAACTTTTTTATATTTGAATTGAGGACTTAGCATTTATTAATAAAGTTATAGAGCTACTCAATAGCTTTAAAATGACACCAAAATCAGCTCTGTAGGTGCCACCCTTTTCGAGATATGGTCGGTTAAACACGCAAGGTATCGCTAATTAGCCAAAAGTTCGTTAGCAGATATCTCGCTAATTAGGAGGCCTAGAGAAAAAATTTTTCATTTCTGATCATTTTTCATGGGTCCCAACAACATACAAAAATTTGAACAAATTCGAGAGATTGAGGTTTTTTTTTGGTTGATTTGACATGGAATTACCCGTATGCTGTACTTTTTTAACACAGAGATTTGGACTGGGTTTCGGAAAACTGAGTTTTGGCAAACTGGGATTTCATGATTTCAGTGAACTGGATTGGGCATTCTGGGTTTCGGCAAACTGAGTTTCTGCAAACTGGGATTTCATGATTTCAGTGAACAACTGGATTCGGCAAACTGGATTTCGACAAACTGGTTGGATACCTTCTCGAATACTATTGCTATCGGCGAGAATGCATCCTTGTCAATGAAAGAGATTTTGTATTAGTTCCAGATCTTCATAGCAGCCAGGAAAATCAGACTCGAAAGTTGTCCTGCATGCAATGCATGCTTTAAGGAATTACAACCAATACATAAATATCAACCGTTCCATTCTGGAGACATCGATACTGCAGTCGTTGCTACTGTATATCTTATTTTATGACAACGGAGAGAGGGTCATTCTAGACACAAACATTAGCAAATACCGAAAGTTGTTCAAATTAAGTGGCATTAACTTTCACCAGCGAAGAAATCATCCCTTATTGGATCTCGTGCTTCTGTAGTCAAAGGCAAGGTTTTGTTGACACTTTCTGATAACTTTAAAGTTTTAGATGTTATGTCACAAAAGATATCTGAGTAACTTGAAGACTGCGCATGGAGTTAAGAGGAAAAGTGTAAATCAAGCAAGATGTGAAATTTTCAATAGAGGCAACAAGATCACAGACATATCATTGCTACCACCATGTTTGCAAGCAGACCCTTGAGCATTTGAGCAAATTTAATCGCTAAAGAATGGAAATTAAGCAGACGTAAATGATCTGGTCAGTAAAAATAGTATTCACAACAGATGGAATGATCAAATGAAGCAAAAAATTATTGAGACAGTGATGCACATGGACGTCCAAGAACTGTTTATAATAAAGACGAGGACTTTCAGATTGCAGTGATATTAGCAATACATGAAGATTATTGCTCAACATAGGGTTACACAGTAAAGGACAATTATGTAATAAATGAAGTAATGCCTTTATACATGAAAATTATGGTAGTTACTTGTGTGGTCCTCTGGAATACCTTCTGTAGTACACAGAAATAATGAAAAACAACTGTAAGGAAGCTGGATAGTTTTTTAGGATTCTGGTGATATTTTCCATTTTTCAAAACAGAAAAGGGCTAATATAAGGGGGCATTTTTACTTACATTTCCAAAAATGAGTTAGCTTACCACCTTAAAATATGTTATTTTGGGTTTAAAAAGTCAGCAGTCATTTCATTATGTTTTGTAAATTAAACAAATTCATTTAGGGTAGTTAAGCTGCTGTTAAATTGTTCTTTAATTTTGGCGGCCATTTTAAAAAGCGCCCTCAATTGCCTCCCGAAATCTTCACATTAATAACTTTAGATAGTTATACTTTACTCCTATCATTACATATTCAAAAGTTGGTCAAACCCACCTCTTCTGTGCTTATTTTACCCATATATATGTAGTTTATTGGATTTTGGCGGCCATTTTGAAAAAAGCGCCCTCACGCAAAAGTTCCCAGGTTACGCCTCTTTTACTTCACATATTCTGATTCCCCATAAAAAACTGGTCTAGAAAAACCATATGAGAATTTCTACCTCTCCAAGTGGCACCTATCTCAATTATAGCCTGGTCTAATAAGGAAACGGACCAAGATATCCCAACAGATTTCAAGGGGTTCCTTGACTCAATCACTTGCAGCCAAGAAAATGGTGCTTGCTTAAGTAGAGAATGCCCAGAGTGCAGTGAAAAGGTTGATGAAATGTACAACTTTGAAGGCAGTGATAAGCAGAAGGAAGCAACATGGCGTCAGTGGGTGACCAAAGACAAGCATGCTGAAAAGATGCAGATTAATGGATTGTTGGAAGACCTCATAGATTGCTTTAAAAAACAAATCAAGCCATTCTGTACACATACATTCACTAAGCGAAAGCAGAGTGCTCATTTTGAAGCAGAAAAAAAGAGAGCCAGTAAGCAAGTTGCAGTGGTACAAGTAGACTTTGCTGAAAACTTTTCAAACATTCAGCAAGATGAAATACAAACAGGGCATTTCCATCACAATCAAGTGACGTTATTTACAGCTTGTGTGTATACTGGGCAAGGAGCAGATGATGTGCAGTCCTATACAATTGTAAGTGATGATACAAAACATGGACGCTACCAGGTTGCCAAATTTATTGATTTGATAATCAACGAAACTAAAAGAAAAAATCAAGAATTGGTCCAGATGGTGATTTTCAGTGATGGTGCTGCCAGCCAGTTTAAACAGCGCTACCTGTTTGAAAATTTGACTTATGTCAAGGAGGACCATGGCCTGGATGTCCAATGGAACTTTTTTGCCACAAGCCATGGGAAAGGGGTTGTGAATGGAATTGGAGGGACTGTGAAAAATCAAGTGTATCGGGCAATGCTCACAGGAGCATACAGTACGTCATAGATCCACAAACTTTTTTTGAGACTGCCGTCAAGGTTACATCCAAGATTAACGTTATATATGTATCAAAGGAAGAAATAGACTTGGAACGTGAACGTCTTGATGTTCGATGGGAAGATGTATTCACACTTCCTGACACTCACAAGATGCATTTTATTGTCCCCACCAACAGACACATTGTTAAATATGCCACATATAGCACCTGTCCACCAAGTAAAATGAAGGAATTTCGAATGAAGAGAGAAGAGGAAATAGCAGAAAGCAGTAATAAAGAGGATAAGAGATTACCTACATGTGGCGACTTCGTTCTGGTTAGATACCAGTCGGCAAAGAGTAATAGCTACAAACATTATGTTGCATTGGTAACTGATGTGGATGATTTTGAGGCAAACATTACACATTTGTTTCGCCAAGATAAAGAGTGGAAGGTGTTTGTTGAAAAAAATGTGACCGACAAATACGGAATTGTTGACCTAAGTCAAATAGTGGAGATCCTTAAGGCTCCTTACATGGACAATCGTAGCCGATATCATTTTGAAAATGCTATAACCATGGCAAATTAAATCTAGGGCTTAAAACATAATTGAGACTTTGTTTATGCTCTATAAAAATTCTATACATTAAAACATAATTGAGACTTTGTTTATGCTCTATAAAAACTCTATACATTACATTAATGTTAAGGCTGTAATATGGTAATAATGAACATTAATTGGATTACATTTTACAGTATAATATACATGTACATTTCCTAGCATAGATTAACTTAACTGTTTTGGTATTTAGATTTATTATGTATCTAGTTAATTTGTATTTAAGTTAAATTCCACTTTAGAATAAGTTTATTAATACTGTACAAACGATTGCAAATTTAGCTACTGAATACACGAAATAGAGAGTTTGTTAGTTACATTCAAGGTCACTATCTATAAGACAGTGGCATGAAAAATGTGCATCCTTAATATTTCAACAATTACTTTTACATGTATTTTCAAATTAGAGAATGATTTTAGACATTCCCTCAATATTATTCTCATTACCTTTTGTACTATATGTTTAATGCGTCAGTTCGCGGCCGTCAGTCCGCGACCATACTTCAGCTTTTATTATATTCTAAATAAATACAAATAATTTTTTTTACTCTAAATTTCAGTTCAATTTCTTTCATTAGGTATCTGTCTTCCTATAAATAGCAGTAATTAGATTGTAAACTAAATATATTTATTATAGCAAGTAAGAAAACCTGAAATTCTGAAGAAAGGTCATTTTTCAGCCGTCAGTCCGTGACCATTAATTATATCATAATTTTATGATATGTCCAGATGATACAAAAAAAATAAATGCATGTAAGTTAAAAAAACTTAAGTAGATGAATACTTTGAGTACTAAATGCAATGAGATTTCATAATAAATACTTGTTAATTATCTAACTAAAGGTTTTAAGTGACTAAAAAATGTCAGTCCGCGACCGTAGAATTGCCCTTTATTTTCATTTTCTCCTCCATCTGTATATTTTTTGTAAAATTATTTGCTAAATACGAAAACAAAATTCTATTTTTTATTCTGATGATCTTTAAAAATGTAAAGTACATGAAACAAGGAATAAAGAAAGTCTCGTCTTAGGTGTGTGCAGTATACCTACCAGTACCATACTGTATGTTGTTAGTGTTTTTGTACAGGGGACAGGGAACAATAACTCAAATTTTTCAATACAAGGAAAATCACAAGGAAAATAGGTGTAAATAATCGTCTCTAAGCCTAGGGACTATAATTAATATATTGGTTCAGAAATACTGTAGGCTAGGCCTAGATTAGCCTAACCCAGAAGCAAATACTGTAGCCTAGGTAGCTAAAATAAGCTACACCTATTATACTGTACCATACTCAGACTTAGACTAGCATTGCATTGTGCAATTGCGACACCCAATCGCAATTAACAATCTTGTGTGAAAGCCCACCAGGGTTGCTGGCCTGCATTTTACCTACAGTAGGACCTATCCCTAGCCTCTAGCATGCGTGGTTTAATACAATTTCAAACAGGTCTTTGGACCTTAGGCTAGGTATGGGCTAGGCCTACTCTAGGCATAGCTAGGCAACACCTCTGGCTATAATGTACCACACTTAATTTCCTGATCTCCTGGAGGTTTACTGAAAATCCAACTGGTTCGCAGCCCAAATGGAATTTGGCCTACCTATCATGGCTAGGCCCAGACACATAGTACTTAAGGCCTGCCAAGAATATTTCCTCCACGTATAGAAATCTGCCCGAATATTTCAAAAAATACTGGCCAATATCCGCCCCGAGTTTTTTTAATTGCCAGGATGACACCTCAAAAACTGGCTCAAATTGGAGCAAGGAAAATTTGGTCTGTGGAATGTAAAGTACAGTACTGCCTAATAATACATTGGATATTATTATACGTCAAAGCCTGATTTTCAGGAAAATTACATGCAGAAACGAGTTTCTAGGCCTAACTTTTTGAGCGGAGGATACAGTTACTTTACAGTCTGGATTTAGGTTTTGAACTAATCTTAATACTATTACTGTAGCTGTATGCAGTAATTACGATTCTAAGCACCTATTTTCCTGGCGATTTTCTGCAAAAATTTAAGCTAATTTTTGAGGAATCATCAATACAAAGAGTGTGGGCTTGGCCATGCCTACGCCTCCTTGAATTTATAGACAATTGGGCCGAAAGACAGTCAGACAACCATGGTATGGTAACATAATTTCCAACCGTTACCATGGCAGATTGCTCTATACCGCCACTCATTTCTTTCCACGCACCACTGGCTAATGGAATAATCTCCCTGGCTAACCTAAATCTATTCTTAAGTTAGATTCTTAATCTAACTTAACAATCTCACCACACATATAATGGAGAAGTCAAGTTTTATTCGCACCAAGTTTATTTTTCCTGCATGTTTTTGTTCCTTTTTCTGTATCATCCATTTCCCGTGTCATGCACCCTTATTAAGTATTTTTATTCCTTGATGTCAAGTCCAAACAGAAGGCCCTTTCGAGTACTTGATGTACAAGTAAACGGCCCAGTTTGAAAGCAGGCCTAGGCCTAGCCTAGTAGTAGTGTAGTAGGCTAGGCCTAGGCCCTACTAGCCTAGGCCTAGGCTAGTCCTACTCCTAGGCTAGGCCTAGCCTAGTAGTAGTACAGTAGATAGCCTAGTTTGGAAATCATTTCGGTCCAAATACAACTACTAACCTAGGGCTACTGGAGCCTAGGCTAGCAAGGCTAAGTAGCCTAGGCCTACTCCTCCTATGCTCTAGGCTAAACTAGGTAGGCTCTAGGTAGTAAACCTAGGCCTATGACCTAGGTTAGCCTCTCCACTACTAGGCCTAGGCCCTAGCCTAGTTCCAAATCTTTACACAAATAATGCTTACCCATCGCTAACTTGTTGTAGTTCAACTTTTTTCTGGCTTTGTAATAAAATGCTTACATAATGTCGTATTATTCCGACAAAGAAAGTTATAAAAACAATTGGCAAAACCACCCAAACTCTAATATTTGAATCTAAGAGCAGCTCAGCCATTTTGAGAACCACTCGGAATAGGCATAGATAGCAAAGATACTAGAAATACAAGATAGAGTTCTCCACACAAAAAAAGTGTTCCACAGTGTTCCACCGAAATGCATGGTGGGAATACGAAAAATGGGACGCCCCCTACAGCTGGATCTAAAAAAACTTGTGGATGTGTATAAGAGACAGCCACACCGACAGTCCGAGACGGCGCGCCGTCTGCTGATTGTCGGTGTGGTGTCGTGTGGCGTGATTGCGTGATTGGTGTGATTGTGGTGTGGTGTGATTGTCGGTGTGGTGTGGTGTGGTGATTGACGCGACGCCACGGCGTCGCGTCAATCACCACACCACCACCACATGTTTGAAAGCTCCCTCTAGACAACATTTTAGAATCTGGACAGAGCTTAACACTGTCGTTTTGTGGGACCTTAGCAACAATATCCACGTTGGGCACGAAGTATAGGAAACTTGCATGGTTAAAAAGAAGGGCGCCGCCTACGTTGGGCACGACTTCCGCCTCATTTTTACAATGCGAGAACTCTATCTTGTATTTCTAGTATCTTTGATAGATAGCGATAAGATAGAGTTCTCCACAGCAGCGCCACACAAAAAAGGGGTAGGCTGAGGCTATCGGCACTGCCGCAGTGCGAAAAAAAGCTCCTGTTTTCTATCGGCACTGCCGCAGTGCCAAAAAGCTGCTGTTTTCTATCGGCACTGCCGCAGTGCCAAAAAGCTGCTGTTTTCTATCGGCACTGCCACAGTGCGAAAAAAGCTGTTATTTTCTATCAGCATTATTGCTGAAAAAAGCTCCGATTTTCTATCGGCACTGTCGCAGTGCCAAAACACTGCAGTTTTCTATCAGCACTGCCACTCGAAAAGCTGCTGTTTAATTTATCAAATGGATGTTTTTATCGATAAATTATGGTATCAATAATTGGTTAGATCTAGCCTAGCCGTATTATTGTTAACATTATATTATATGTTTTACAATTAATTTTAATTATTTCTAATTATTAAATATATACATATATATATATATATATAGGCCCATATAGGCCTAAATAAAACAAAAAATAAAACAACAAAAATAAAAGTAATAATAATAATAGTAATACTATAATAATAATAATAACATTGCTCGAATAATACTACAATAATGAATACAAATTAATAATTTTTTAAATAAAGATATTTATTTCATTCTGTTTTACAAAATAATCTTATAAATTATAAGTTTATTTTCTATGATAATTTTATCCACATTATTCAAGTTTTTAATGTTAATATGGTTGATAAATAATATATGAAAAAAAAAAAAAAATAATAATAATAATAATAATAATATGTTATATAATAAAGGTGCTCGAATAATGCTTTAATAAAGAACTAATAATACTTCAATAATACTTCAATAGGCATATTTGCAATAGTGTGATTAATGAGATATTTGTTGATTAATTTATAGAAATATATAATAGGTATATACCATTAATAATGATTCAGCATATTCAATCAACTTTACGTCTATAGATGTAAAATCTGTTTTTTTTTTAATAAAATGTTACTTATTTTATTATGCTTAAAAAAATAATCTTATATATTACATTATAAAGTTTCATTTTAAATCATCTATGAGAATTTAATCCATATTTGCAATAGTGTGATTAATGAGATATTTGTTGATTAATTTATAGAAATATATAATAGGTATATACCATTAATAATGATTCAGCATATTCAATCAACTTTACGTCTATAGATGTAAAATCTGGTTTTTTTTCAATAAAATGTTACTTATTTTATTATGCTTAAAAAAATAATCTTATATATTACATTATAAAGTTTCATTTTAAATCATCTATGAGAATTTAATCCACATAATTTATGTTTTCAATTATTTAAGCATTTAAAAAAATCAGTGGGCCTAACGCTGGATGTAAATGTTAAAAAAAAAAAAAAAAAAAAAAAAAAGTGTTTTCGTGTATGAAAATGCTAATACTATATTTTTGGTAAGCAAAGCTCAGGATGGTTCACACGTGGTGACGAATATCCGTCGAAATTCCGTGTAAATAAACAGCAATTATGTAAATTCACAAGAAATTTACGAATATCTTAATCAATATAATCTTAACTAATATCTTAAATTAGTTAATTACAATATTAATTAATAGATTGATATAAACATTGTGACCTATAACTAAAATTTATTAATATATTTTAATTAATAAATACAAGAATCCTGCAACGAATTTTTAAGGTCAAAAACATATATGTTTATCGTCGCTACTTCAATGAACCGAAAAAATACGAATATAGCGATTGAAAAAATTCCTTTTGATGCCAATTTCTGACCTAAAAAATCGTTGCAGGATTTTTTGTATTTATTAATTAAAATATAATAATAAATTATAGATATAGGTCACAATGTTTATATCGATCTATTAATTATTTGGTAATTAACTTATTTAAGATGTTCAGATATATTAATCAAGATATATTAATTAAGATATTCGTGTGAAAATTATTTACATAGGCCTAATTGCAATTTATTTATACGGCATTTCGACGGATATTTGTCACCTCGTTTGAACCATCCTGAGCTCTGCTTACCAAAAACATGCGGTAATCGCGCGAAAATATTAGCATCTGCTTTTGTTTTTTTTTTACATTTACATCCAGCGTTAGGCCCACTGAATTGTTAATGCTTCATAAATTATTTGGTTAACATAGAATTTACACTGATAATTTATAAGATTATTTTTTTGAAACAGAATACTGTGAAATAGGTAACATTTTATTGAAAAAAAAAAAAAAATAAAAAATTTACATTGACGACGTAAGTTGATTTAATATGCTGAATCATTATTAAAGGTATATAGCCCTACCTATTATATTTCTATAAATTAATCAACGAATATCTCATTAATCATACTATCGTAAATGAAGTATTATTGAAGTATTATTAATTCTTTATTCAATTTTTATACCTCCATGTTAAAGCATTATTCGAGCACCTTAATTATTATTATTATTATTATTATTATCATTATTATTATTATGATTATTTTATATATTATTTATCAACCATATTAACATTAAAAACATGAATTAGCATATATGGATAAAATTATTGCAGAAAATAAACTTATAATTTTTAAGATTATTTTTTAAAACAGATTGAAATAGGTAACATTTTTATTTAAAATCGGGTTTTGCATGGACGTAATTTTATTTAATATGCTGATCATTATTATCTCATTATTCAAAATATCGTAAAATTATTATTACTATTATTGTTTGTTTATTTTTTGTTTTATGTATATGCATAGGCCTATATAACATATAATGTATATATTTAATAATTTAATTAGAAATAATTATTTAAATTACTAATTGTAAAACAAATATAATGTATATGTTGACAATAATATAGGCTACGCTAGACCTAATCAATTATTTATATAATAAAGCCAAAATTTTGAACATCATCACAGTCCAACCCTCCAAATCTTGTTTTAATATCTAATTAACTGAATTCACTTCAGTGTTATATTTTGATCTTCATTCATAATTATTATTATTATCATTATTATTACTTTTTTTTTTATTTATTAATTATTATTATCTGTATTAATATTATTATTGTTATTATTATTATTATTAATCACTAGAATTTCTGTTTTTTTGGCTTTACATTTCTTAAATAACACACGGTCTTTGTTTAAAAAAAAGGTGTACATAATAATGTTAAAAATAGGTAATCACCATAGCAACCATTGCTAGCAAACTTAATGAAAAATGTTTATTAAATGTTTATTAATATTTATTTCATTTTATCAGACCAACAGTGAATCATTACCACTAAAATATATAAAACTTAAATACCGTATCATAGGAGAACATTAATAATCAATTTCAAATATAATTTCATGTATTGCATCACAATATGGTTTTTAATTTCCATATAAAATAATTTTGGAAATTTATGCAGTGGTTTGTAGAACAAAACGTCATTACCATAACAATTTCTACGCACACTTTAATGTATAATGAAAAATTAAAATGTAATAATGTTATTAATATCATAAGATAAAATTCAGTTATAATACATCTCAAATTAATTCTACATACATTTATGATTAAACAAATTATGAAACAGTGGTGTAGAAAAATACAGTGTCCTCACTATGGTAACAATCACTATATAGACTGAGACTAAACATTAGTTTAGGGACTTAATATTTGATCAACATATCTTCCCATTTTTCTTTCATTTTGCATCAAGCTATCTGTTTTTAATTTATATGGAGCATTGTACAATGGTTTTCTTTCTTGACTTAAAATATCTTCATACATTCTGATAACATACTGTATATTTTATAATATACATACATATCTTCCCAAATTTCTCTTATTTTGTTCACATCTTATTGGAAACTCTACTTCGATACCAATGTCTTAGTTATGTCCTCTTTTTAGTGTTTCCATTTCATGTCATGTATTTTAATTCATAAACATCATAGCCTATTCCACCATTAGATTCTTCCTCTAATTCTAGTATTAAATCTGTCACCTGCCACTACTGTAGCACCTCTAAATATTCAAATGATGGGATTGGATTGGATTTATTCGGTGTAAAGGATAGCCCACGAAAGTCTAGAAGAAGGCTTATTTCCAGTGGGTCGTTTTGGTGGCAGGGCCATCGGAACCGCGAAAAAAACAAAAAAAAAAAAACAGGAAATATACAAAATGATATAAAAAATAAATGTAAAAATACGGTACATAAAATTACATAAAAATTCAGTTTCACATATTAAATATTACATACATAGGCCTATTACATTAAAGGTAGAAATATTACAATTAAAAATATCAAATAAGAGACAATGACAAATAACAGTAAAGTCTACACCCTAAAAAAAATTTGTAATTTTGACAATGCTTAGAGGTATAAACATATAATTACAATTAACTATATATGAAATGTTAGGGTTAGTCACCACACAAGGCTTACGTGGATAAAGCCAGCCCTGATTACTTGCTATTTTTTGTTTCCAGATGCTATTTTTTGGGTATCACAGATGCCATAATTTCATAATTTGTTCACATCATGCATGCTGTTTCTGCCCCTTGCTGGAGTGGTATTTGGCTCTATAACTGCCAGTTGCTATTTTCGGGCATCCCAAAATTATACTTTTAGACTACACCATTAGGGAACAGCAATCATAATAACATCTTTGATTGGATTTGAATATTAATTTAGTCCGATGACCTCGTCGTGGTGTCAGACGAGTGGTGGTGGGGGATGTCGAGATTCGTAACGGGTTGGCGACCCGACAAAATCAACAATTCCAATGCAATGCACAGCAACGATAACTAAAATTAAATCAATACCAAACATGCCTATACGCTACAACCAGAACCATCAAATTTTTGCCCAGCTTTTTAGTCCCCTTGCTCAATGGGAAGATATGGCTTTGCTTTCTGGAAGTATTACTATTTTATAAGACTAAATATAGCAACCCTAATTAGTCTATACCAAATCGAAACTACTGATTTTTCTAGGGGCTTTTTCCCTGCATTCTTACCGGGGCCTTTATTTTCCATTGATTCCAAATTGGACTCACTTTAAACAAAGTTTCATCTTCATCATCATCATCATCATAATTATTTCATATTTTTTCTGGGCATCCAGGTAAACAAAGTTTCCACGGTATGACCACTGAATCTCTGTAAAACTAGCCACATTTAACAACATTGTGCCCCTCCCCACTCTTTTACAAAAAAAGCTGGATAGCCCTTGAATGTTAGTGCTCTGTCTCACCTGTTAGATGTGTACATTGAGGTATCTATATGGTCTGTCTGAGTATAATCGCTGTAAGGTCTACCAGAAGAAAACACTGGATTTAATTACAGAATTTTAACAATTCAAGTGATAGTGTAACTGACCTGGAGCGTGATAAATAATTGATTATGCTTCAGACTGAATTTGGTAAGTGTAAATTAAGTGTAAGTTTAATTTTTATACTTATGTTTTAATTGTATGTACTGAGGGTCCCAATTGATCAGCTCAGGCTGGATGGACCACCCTCACAAAATATTGTTGAAATAAATAAAATAAATAAATAAATTGTACGAGCAGTAAGTTTGTCGAAACGCGACGTTATTTGTGTAGGCATAGGAGGCCTACTGTATTTCCATAGATAATTCATAGCATACTGTATCATGTGTATTCATAGAACATGTTCTAGGCCTATTTAATTAATTGCATATTGTTAATATTTCTCAATACTGCACGTCGTGTAGATATAATTATAGTCATCATTGTTATTCCTTGTACATAGTGTTTCCTGCACTTTATTTATTCATGGAGGAATAAGCAACTTAATTGCATTTTGAACAATATATCATTTTCGCAGTAGACCTACATCTGTCTAATCCCATGATTTAAAATGATATTACGAATTGTAATTTGGTCAATGCTACCACATTCTGTGTCCAGATATAGAATCTTTAACCTGGATGCTTTTTTCTGTGCCCACTCTTTAGCATCATGTACAGGGCATAGGCCTTTATTATCTCTATTTTTTCTTGAGTCATACCAGTAAGAATATGATGCCCTTTAAAAAAATCTTCCTATTAGTATTATATATGGGAGAGTACCTCATGAACATTATTCACACACCCTCGAGCCTGCTATGGGGATATATACATGCCACGAAACTTACAATATGGAATATAGTGTACGCTGGGAGCAAATATTTCAATATAGATAAATTTAGTAAATGACGATGTAAAATTGTACTACATATTTTCATAACAATAACCATATTTCCAACATAGACTCTATCTCCGTGCTAATTTTATTTCTTTGAGGGGAGGGGCTAGCGGCTCTACAAATTGTCAGCATTTATTTCCGGACATTCAGAGTTGCAAAAACGTTGTTCAACAACCACGATGAGGCTGATAGTGGATGCTCAGCACCCTACTAACTTTTACAACAAAATTTGTTTAGTTCCCCTTCCCCCAGCTTTGACTATAATGGCCGGACCACTTGCAAAATGCTTCCGATGGCTATGGGTGGTGATTGGACAGTACACCGGGAGACAATCCCCTACTCTTTTCCGAAGAGGGTACTGTGTTCTTTAAAGTGCACATGGGCCATAAACGCACACAGGACCCACGGCTTAACCGTCTTATTCGAAAGACGGTGCGCTATTTAACTTGTATTTCAGCCCTCTATCTGAAACACAAGGAGAGGCAGCGATGGGATTTGGACCGGGGACCTAGAGATCTCCACGGTTCAGCGCACACACAGTGGCTACCACCAGATTAGCCGACTGAGCTAAGCTGCTCTCTCTATGTGTTGATGATGATCTGTGTGAATTCTCCTGCCCAACAGTGGTACGAATCTGCAGTTGAAATTTAAAATATAGGTATGCAACTACTGTACTAGCCTACTCATTTTTTTATTTACTGTACATAATAGGAATGAGAAAGTTTACCTTACCGATTTCAAGAGTTGGAAAACCTTGAATTTTGAAGGATTTTAAAGTCCTTTTAAGGACTTAAAAGTCATTAATAGACACGTAAATAGGAAAAGCTCATTTCCCGCCATCTAGGAATCAAAATTTTCTCAGGGGAGGACCCCTGAGGGTTTTGGGAAAACTTTTGGCCCCCACCCCCAAATTTTAACCCATTCATTTTCCAATTCATCATATTAGTGTGCCCCCCCCCCCACACACACACACTTTGAAAAACGTTCCGCCGCCCCTCTAGACTACATAGGGGTTTCAAAGGCTTATTAAGTCGATTGAAGTGGGAGTGGAGCAGCTCTTGCTGTTGCCACTCCTGCCCATACAGCTACTTCCTGAGATATTTAGTAGAAATAAAATCAGTGTGCAACAGTGTCCCAATGATGCGGACCTTTATTGTGCTCTAGCTGAGACCTGCAGAAAAAAACCTTTGTTGAAGTCAGGGCTGAGAAATGTTAAAGGCATGGAGTATTTTATCGTCAGTGATTGGTATCGATTCAGCACCCCATTCTCCGCCACCCCCACAGCAAAATCCATTATTTTTGCCAATGCTCTCGTATACCCACAACTTCAATTGGTTACCCTGATTATTTCACGAGTATTTGGGTTGTATTACATTGAAAGGTGTTACGTAGATAGTTGTATAGACAAGCTATTGGAAGCAATTTGTTCATAGATGGGTTAAAACATGGGAATAACTAATTTTATCATACAGTATTTCATATAACATGCACAGGTTTGAAAGTATAATACATACTCCAAGTATTGAAATACACGCCATCGTGTTGGGATTCAATATTTCGACATTAATTATGTCATCATCAGGAATGCACAGGTTTTGTATGTGATATATCATACAAGATGTATATCATAAAAATAACGCTTAAAAGAAAAGATCGACGTTTCGACTCCTTCATGGTGTCATTTTCAAGATCAAATGATGAAGTAAAAATATACAGCAACTATAATCAATAGAAAAAAGCTAATCTACAATGTCAAAGTTCATAATCCGTGTGTTAGATAAAAAGCTTTGCTTTGACATAGTCACATTGTTTATTCAGACTGGGTTTTAATTGTCTAATAAATAGCATTTCATGAATGAGACAGTCAAATTTGTTCTTACATTTCTTTAAAATGCTGAAACATGACTCAATACTGATTGGGCTGATATGATGGTCCTTAGCAAGTTGTCCTAACAGAAATCTTTTATGTTCAGCAATACGTTGGTAGAGGTGTCAGTTTGTGTATCCGTCATCTTGCATCACACAAGTCACATTTAAATCTGTACACAACACACTGCTGATTTATGATTGCAGGTTTTCTTTCTGTTTTCTTAATTTCATCACTTATTTTTCTGCTTGTGAAAACAGGAAAAATGTTTTGGTCTATTTTGTTGCTTAGTTAGCGTGGGAGGGGGGCATTTCATGAGGTCCAATAAACGAGCGAAGCGAGCATCTAGGCTGGGGGCCAAGGGGCCGTCTAGAGCCCCGGTGGGGTCTACGGATATTTTACCAATTTTTATTTTACGTTTGGTGAATTTTATAAGTCATTTTATAGGCATCAAGCTACTGTAATATGACATATTTGTTGTAATTTCCAGTGGCGGATCCAGGAATTCTAAATAGAAGGGTCCAGGGAGGGTACTTTCACAGATAGAAGATCTGGTGCCAAAATTTGTGATTATGGCACCACTAGATTGCGGGAAATTTCACTCTTAAACTTAAATTTGAATATAATTTTCGTTATATCTCCATTAAAAAAAAATTGAACAATCTATCCCCCGCCCTTGAATGCGTCACAGATTTCAGAACAAAGTCGAAGTCGAGATTGCTTCCACGATCTCAATGAATTATTTATCATAAGGGTTATCCTTGATATGGGTTCCCCGACTACAACTTCACTTTTCCTCCGATGGATAAAATTGACCCCTCTATGTAACCCGGAAATGATACTCCAACTGTGGCGGGTGGAAGTCGAAATAGAGGGGAGCCAGGCAGGGTTTGCGCAAATAAAATGTGCACCCACCTAATCCGCACAATTTGGGGCTGAGGTAAGAAAAATTATGATTATGGCACCTCCAGATGGCCGGAAATGGCACTCTCAGATTAAAAGTTGAATACAATTTTCTTTTCTCCAATTTTTTTTAAATAATTTTGAAAAAATTAGGAGGTTCAGGGCCTGTGATGACAATATAACACTTGAAATAGCCTATCATTTTGTATCACAAATTCCTAATTTTCAAGCGAAAGATATTTTTATTCGAAAGATATTTTTACTCAATACAGTTGTTACAACCTAAAACACATTAACTACAGCGTAAATTCTGTAGTTAACCTTCAGAGAACTTTATTCTTAAAAATAGCCTAATTAATTATCTTATTGTTTTCATTAAATTAGATGGAGTTTAATTGTGGTTGTATTCCGCTAGTTTGAAGGTTTACTGTAAGCCAATCAGAACATAGTCATAATCAAAGCAAACACATTATTAACTATATGTTCTCAATTAATAAGAATTACATATATCGAATACCAATGCATGGATAGATGATTTTTTTATAATGAATAGTCGTCTTCTAGTAAAGTTATAGTATAGCCTAGTATAGTTTAGTATATCCTATTATATATTATTTTTCTTATAAACTCACAGCAGGCTTTTTCTTTTATCAACATTCAAAATATTATTATGATTTAAAGTAAAATTTAAAAAAACCCACATTATATAGCATATCTTACAATAATGTTATTCTTATAAAGCCCTGGCTTTATATTTCGTTGAAAAACGGATATAATAATTTGACTTTATGCACTGTTTTCCAGATACAGGTCTTAAAGCACTGTAATTATATGCTGCCATCACTCGGCGCAACTCATTCATCTTTAACAGACGCTAGGGGCGTTTTCCCCATATAGCTCTATGATCGGGCGTCACTCTGACTCGCGTGTATTAAGAATAGCAGTGGACTCTCTTCTGTTATATATTCTTTGGGAGAAAGAGAAGACGAGTTTATCTACTGGAAAGCGCCACCAACGAGCGAACTTGTTTAGTCAAAGATTTTTGGTTTAGTAATGGTGAAGCGGCACTCAATAATCAAGAATTGACTTGGTGTACTGTAATTTTGTCTTTTGGTTGTGCACACTGGGAACATGTTTCTAACAACATTACGTGTACAAAATGTCTATATTTCATATAATTCACTGAGTAACCCAAAAAGCCTACGAAGAAACGAGCTCCTGAATTTTCCCTTAAACGGTTAAAAAAAAATATATATATATATATATATATATATATATATGTTCTCACAAGCAAATAATTCATGCATTTCATCGAATAAGATTCAATATTTTTTTTCAAATACACAGTACAACTTGATAAAATTAACTTAATTTACTTAGCTTAAATTAACTTGTAAAGAGGGCTTTTTTTCATTAATTTCATCTCATTTATTTGACCGAAAACAATTGCAATATAAAATGATAAAACAGTCAAAAAGAACAAAAAAGATACAACAAATGCTGGTCATTGATTCCCCACAAGGGCCGGCGGGATAACTAAAAATTAAAATAAATCACTGTCAAAGTGGGTCTAACTCCGATGTAGGGAATCTGAGAACAGCAAAAAAAAAAAAAAAAAAAAAAAAAAAAACCCAAAAAACACAGGTTTCTGTGTCGTCGTTTGGTTATTTTTTTATTTTAAGTAGGCCTATTTTCATGATTTGAATTTTGGTATGCTTCTGTAAATTAATTTTTTCTGTGCACTCTTTTGGAAAATTATTATTGAACAAATTGAAATTGAAAAAAAAAAAGAAAATAGAAGATATTGTGGAAAAATGTCATATTACAAGCAGTTTGCTTAATGGTAGACCAGAGCGGATATAAATAAATAAATAGCGAAGTTCAACAGTAGCTTGGATTAGACATTTTATTACTACTTATTTTCGTACCACAAACATGGTGTGACACTTTTCAGATAAAATTGCCTAATTAGGCAATTTTTACAGCACAGAGGATACAGAAATTTCAGTGACTTCTCTCCTTGCACATTGGACATGCACGTTTCTAATCAACAGTATGTATATTTATTCTCCTGTTAGTCACATTAACAGTTTGTTACAATCATACTATACATTTTTTTTATTTCCACGATACACGATTTTTGAAATTAATTTGCACTTGTGTGCCCGTGGTCAAGGAATAGATTTAAAGTAGCCTATTTTCGTGAACGATAAGAATAGAGTATCGTGCATTCATGATGAATACAAAGCAAACTGATTATATGCCATAACCTTCGACATGCACAGTTACGATTGAAACTATGGCATATTATGATGTCAGTAAGGGGTCCAAATAGATAACAGGGCACATTTTGTGCATGTTGTGCAACTTTTTGTCGTTGTTTGGCCGTTTAATTTTACTAGACCAACATGAAAACCAAAGCCGTCGATAAGTATCATCGAAGAATGATATTAACATAAAGTTTATTTTTCTATGTTGTATAGGACCACTATAATTTAAATTAAAATGGACAATAGAGGGCGGGCTTTCAGTAACATTTAACTGGCCGCCATTTTCATTCTACTTGTCAGATTTGATTATTTTTGTCATTTTCTGATCATACAAAAATATGGTCTTCATTTATATCAATTTTCTTGAATAGAAACACTTTACCTAATAATAAGCAATCATGGTTCTTTGAATTAGTTTACAAAAATCTGCAAATGAAATAGCATGAAATAAAAGTGAGAATAAAATTAGGATAATAATAGCAATAATAACTTTTTTTTTTGGAGATAATGACACAAAGTTTGATAGAGCATTATTGAAATAATGATATATATACGGTAATGGTGAGGCAAGAAATACAGTGGCAATAAACAAAGTTGCTGTTTGTTCCACATTTGATGAATTGAAGTACATAAAATTATATAACAAACCAATAACAAACACCAACATTAAAAATATAAAAATTGCAGTATATGCTTTCCCTTCCCTAGAAAGGGATTTGAAATACGGAAGAGTGAAAAGATAGTGTAGTAGAATAAATAGTGTTAACAAAATGGTGATGATAGTAAAGATAAAATCTAGTGTCTGGCTGTTAATAAGGGACTCATAATAGGGTTGAATGCTAGTAAATGTATACAAGAAAATATATATTATAAAAATGAAACATACAACAACTACATTCATTATAACAGAAAATATTTTTACAACCAATAAGTATATGAGTGTAAGCATAATGAGCAATAATATGGGTTGAATAATTCCTATTTCTACTCCTACTTTCGACAGTAAAATTTGAATGATATTGGTCATGAGCAAACATGCGATTAGAATTGTCAATACAATACAAAGTCGTTTGGCTTTCTCATCATTTTCGTTTACATCATGTGCACTAGCTGTCGACATTTCATCCACTGCAATATTGTTTCCATCACTATTAGGCTGCATTCCAGTTTCTAATAAAAAAAAATAAAATCTCAATTTAAAAATGTAAAAAAATACATAAAAATAAAATAAATAAATATATAAATAAAATAGAATAAAATGAAAAAATACACAAATAAATAAATAGTTACAATTAACATAAAATGAGTTTTCTTTCAATTTCGAGGTAAAAATGTTTGTTCCAACCATATATCCAAATTTAATTAAAATATAATATTCGTCAATATTCCTTTTTTTATTATTCATGTTCGGTTTTTGAACCATTCGATTCGGAAAAAGAAGAAAAAAACTAATTGAGTAAATAAACATCCTAAACTAATTGATAGCAACTCTTAATTAACATGTTTGAAAAATTCTTTGTCACTTTCAGTCTAACCCTGAATTAAATATGTAATCTCAGTTTTAGGGAACTTTTAAGGGAAAGAATTATAGCATCGAGGTTACAAACATCTTGGAATCTTTTTTATAATATTATTTTTTTTAAATAATTTTGGGATTGACCTTAAACAAAACAGTTTGAAACTTTTTAATTAACAAATAAATTACGCCACAGGGCATGTATTTTTAAATGTATTAATGTTATTGCACACTTACACATATGTAATGACATGAAATATTGTTTACCAATTAAATACAACTATAAAATTAATAATTATGTAATGCATTTGTTTCTATAATAAATTTTCTTACATGAATTAAACAAACACTTACTTATCCACACTGTCCCTTGTGGGACACGTGGCTGCAAAACACATTTAGTAGGTGTTGAAAGAGAGTTCAACGGGAAGAAATCAATAAGTATATAACTCGAAAATACATTGATAAGTAAGTGTTTGTTTAAGTCATGTAAGAAAATTTATTATAGAAACAAATGCATTACATAATTATTAATTTTATAGTTGTATTTAATTGGTAAACAATATTTCATGTCATTACATATGTGTAAGTGTGCAATAACATTATTACATTAAAAAATACATGCCCTATGGCATAATTTATTTGTTAATTAAAAAGTTTCAAACTGTTTTGTTTAAGGTCAATCCCAAAATTATTTAAAAAAAAAATAATATTATAAAAAAGATTCCAAGATTTTTGTAACCTCGATGCTTTAATTTGTTAAGGCGATGTTCCATAAAACTGAGATTACATATTTAATACAGGGTTAGATTGAAAGTGACAAAGAATATTTCAAACATGTTAAGTAAGTGTTCCTATCAATTAATTTAGGATGTTTATTTACTCAATTAGTTTTTTTTTTCTTTTTCCGTATCGAATGGTTCAAAAACCGAACATGAATATTCAAAAGAAGGAATATTTACGAATATTATATTTTAAATAAAGTTGGATATATAGTTGGAACAAACATTTTTAATTAATTATTAAACATTAAATATGTGCTATTATATACTCAACATTTCTTTAGACACTTGCTTTTATTATATCTATATTTGTTAATCTAAAGACCAAATGTTCACTATTAATCATTTAGATTATAATTAAAGTTATTTATTTGATTGTAGTGATTGAAATTTTAGGGCTAACATCCGAAACCGACAACATGACTAACTGTAGTAACCATAATAGAGGAGCGAAGATTAACACTAAGGCTAAGCAAATGTCTAGAAACCAAGATTTAATTGTTACTACTGTTGAGGTAAGCAAATGACTAGAAATCAAGATTCAAGTGTTACTACTGTTGAGGATCGCGGGTGGCACCAGGATTTGCCCAACGGGGTGGTGGGAGGGCGAGATCCCTGAAGAAGGTCGATACCCTGACGAGGGGTCAGATCTCCCCGACGAGAGCAAAGTGGGCGTTGTCGAGCATCGTCTAAAAGCCTTCAGAAGAAATCCAGGGGACGGAGTCCCCGAAAAGTTTGACAATCTGGGGGTTTCAAAGGCTTAGTTAATCGATTTGAGAGTCTACAAATATTCATAAAATCCTTTTGAACAAGCGCCGCACCCAACAGAGAAAACAAAAGGTTTATAATTTATAGTCATGTTATTATTTTTACGCAATTCATTTCTTTTTCTTTTAATTCAAATACACGATTACATTTACCATTCAAAAACATTCAAGACTACATTTACCATTCACAAACATCCAGTAGAGAAAATTATGTGTACAATACGATAGCTGGTAAGTTTATAATTAATTTATAATTTTCAACCTTTTTATTATTTCTGTATTCATGAACACATCAAACAGTTTCATTTTAAAATATTGAACCCATTGCTAAATTAAGGTATAAAACCCTGTTACCTTATTAAGCAGGGGGCTATTTCCAGCCTGTTGAGACCAACGGCGAGCCGACAAATTGTGTACTTCCATTTTTTTGTATGTCAGCCCCACAGATTTTCTTTTTTGGTGGTGAATTTTAAATACAAATGGTCACGGAGAACGTTGACCAACAGGGAGAAATACCACAATGGTTGGGAATTAGGTATGAAGACAATTTATGATTATGGCACCTCTAAATGGTCGGAAATGGCACTCTCTTACTTAAATTTGTATACAATTTACTTTTCTTCGTTTTATTTTAGAGTTTTAAAAAAATGCACGCCGTGTTCTCCTACCCTACCATTGGAGATTTTCCTACCACAAAAAGTATCCACTCACCAGTAGTTGGGGATGAGGTGAGATCTATACATTTTAGTTTTCAAAGCAGTTATTTTCAACAGAGGTTGATGGTGTCGTAAATAGATAGACATCGCATCGTATCAGCGCCCCACTTAATCTATTGTCCCCATTAGTCTTCTAATACAACTGTCAATAACCTACGCCACTAGATACAGCGAGCTACACTTTTAAAATTTAAAAGATTTAAAACTTCCATATACCAACTAATAACCATATATATATATATACTGTCTCTTATACACATCTAGATGTGTATAAGAGACAGGTTCACATCCGTGCATGGCTTCGCCAACAAACAAATCAAGACAGTCTGCCAGCAGAAGTGCAGCTTGTAATAAATTAAAAACGATTCAACCATTAATTCAACAGAATATTACCTGTTTTCTCGCCGCATCACTCAGTCCCACCTCAAAAGAAAAGATATTGAATAATATATGCCTACACACTATGCCGATGCCCCGCTACCGCATCCCAAGAAAAAAAAAATCTCTTCTAAATAAAACAAAACAAAAATCTTGAAATTCCTCCATTTGGTTTCAAACTTTTGCAGTGTTGAATGTTTCATATGGATATTCTTTTCTTTTTCGTATTTTAGTTAGATAAAAGTTATCAGACCATTCACAATTGACTTTTGTTTTAATCTACGTTGAAGATAAATATATTATAGGTAAACAATATATTTATCTACGTTGAAGATAAATATATTGTTTACCTATAAGTATCACAGTATCACGTGATTTAAAGCATTATAAGATGGATCAACAAAACAAAAATAAAATATGTTGTCTGCGCAACAGATAATTAATTCCGCATTCCCTGTTTATGAAAAGTTGAAAATATCCACATTGCAGAAGCTTGTTCACAATCATAAAAAATATGTTAAACAGTTTTAACAAGGTTACAGAAATTACAAAGATCACTTTCACCAATCAATTTTAAAAACTTATTTGTTATAATAATACGATGTACTACAGATACAGATACAGATTAATTTTATTGTCCAATAATTTTGGAAATTACATTGCTCACTTGCTATTATAACTAATTTGTTATCTTCTTGAATACTTAAAATAATAAATTAAACTCTCTTATCCATCTGGGTAAAATGAGTACTTGTAACGGTTCGTGTGCGCACACACTGTCCTCATTCTACCACTTCTACCTATGCGGGAGCCTATCATATACGCGCGGATCGGATGGCTTTTATCATCTAATATAATTTTTAAAACAATGGCAAGCCGTTCGTGGTAGTATGAGTCAGGTGACTGCACAGGCGAACCAATACCTTTCCCCACTCTACCCAGCACCCTTTCTATTCTCTCTTTATCCCCTTTAATAATATTCCCAGCCCACCCTAACATACAATATCCCCAAACAGAAAACACCACCGATACATAGAACATCAAACATATGTCCTGCTTTACCCCAAAAGAACCAAGCTTTCTAAGATAATAGAGTCTACTATTTAATTTCTTAACTACAGAATCAGTATGATCCCTCCAACAAAGTTTATTGTCAAACACCACCCAAAGATACTTATAAGAATCTAAAATCTCCACTTCTTGACCATTAATATTTACTTTATTCGAAACAGTTCTATTATTCTTCCTGAAATCAATGGGCATTCCTTTGTCTTATTTATGCTTAAATCAAGAAATTTATTTCCACAATACTCAGTGAATCTAAGAATTTCAGAGACATACAAGAAATCATTATTATTATTTATGAGACCAAGCAATGCTGAGTCATCCGCAGATTTGATCATTGGACAACTCGGAGAAGTAGACCTAAAGTCTGACGTGTAAATCGAAAACAAGATTTTATTACTATTTTATATTGTAAAGCATTTTGACCTCTGGGAGAACATCAGTAGCTTTGTAGCATTCATGGAGAAAATGTACTAATGCGTCAACCGTTGATACTCCTTTAGAACACCCGAACTGGTTAAGGATGATTTATCCTTAACTTGCTCCCATATTCTTTCACCAACTTACCTTTTTCAAAATTTAACTGTATATGATGATGTTAAGGAAATTGGCCGGATTTTCAACTCACCTAAGGGGTTTACAGTTTGGAGTCGGAACTACGTCTGCACACCTCCATTTCTCTGTGGTAAGCCCCTCTCTTATACTACAGTTAAAAATTGAGCACAGGTGGCTGGCTAAAATATGAGAGAAATCTTTTAGAACCCAAGGGTGAATACAATCCGGACCTGGGGCCTCATAAAGGAATAACAACCAAATTGTCAAGTAATGGGCAAACCCTCTCCTGGTTTTCAAAAAGCTTAAGAGCAATGAAACCTGAAGTGAGTGATTGAAAGAACATATTAATATTGTTGGCAAGAAAAAATAAATAAAAGCAAACAAACAAAAAACGAATTCATTGGCCACAGCCTTAACAACATTTTTATTCTCCGTCCCTAAGTTTGAAAACTGATTTACTCCTCCCACCATGAACAAGAATATAGTTTAAAAAGTCTCTGTTTAATGCAACTTGACGCTCATGTATAGCGTCCTTCAACACATTATTAACCCATGGTTTGTCTCGGATGTCTTTATTAACAGTAACAATAAATAGGAAAGTGTCTATCAATTAAAATCATCACTTGATCACTATAAAACTTAAACCGACTTGCACAGTCACTCAAACGGTATAGGTCATGCCAACGTATATTATGCAGATCAGACGCGAAAAGTTCTTTAGGAATTGTCATCACCCAAAACAACAAAACCAGTATTATGGGGAATACTGCTGACGTAGTCCAAACAGCGAATAATGTGACAAGACATTTCCAAGTCATAGGCTCCCGGGGGTTGTACACAAGCCCAACAGTAATGTTAGCGATTGACGTGGTAGTCGTTCTGGGCGGAGAGTTATCCAGATGCTCTCACAAGATTCTTCGTCAAATTCCTTCCAAATTTTAAAAGACACATTATCTCGAATATAAATTAAAATACCACCACATTCCCTATGTAGGCGATCACGGCGAACCACGTGATAACCATGCAAACAAAACAGGTTATCAGCTAGATATGGCTTAAGATGAGTTTCGGTTATGGCAACTATGTCAGGTTTTCCTTATTAATCCTAACAGGTAAAACATTCATTTTATTAGGTAAAGATCTAGGGTTGGTCAACTAAAATGACGGCAAAGTCCATTTACCTCAGGCTACTTCAATCAAATTGTTATGGTTACTGCAATTCACGTTCTTCGCTTTCCTCGAGCGCGCTGAAATCAAGACTGGCATTGGCCTATGCTTATTCTTGCTGGCTCTGCAACCCCTGGGTTTTGTACGAGCAATTTTCAGATCATTCACAATTTTGAAAAAAAAAAATCTTTACCTGGCTTTTTAGTATTGCACTACCTCTGGTACCAAAACTTAAATAACAGGGTCATAAACAAGTTAATAGGACGTGAGATAAAAATCACCACACTGAATTCCGAATGGAAATATGTAAATAAGTAGCTGCACTTACGCTAGGCCACGAAATCAGCAACCAAGCAATGAAGCAAACCGTGCGAGTACCGTGGCGAAGCGTCCACAGATCTGTTTATTTGGGGCTAACTATCGGATCTCAGCAAGGTTCTCAAAAACACTCCAAAACAGTCGAAAAAAAAAAACAGAACTTCACAAGAAACGGCACATAAGTAGATTAAATAACAACAAATCACATCAAAATATCAAGAATTAAACCCCAATCCGGAACAAAAGGAGGGAAACAGTCCTTCTCTGAGCTACCTTGACATACCAAGGCGCACATACAAATGTCATCAGATGGATCTTGAATTTCCCTTCTCTAGTGTAGTGGAATTGCATTCGTTAATCCTATAAATTTTAATAGATTAAATTGAGAAGACTCAAAATTATACATCCGACAGAATTGTTTGAAAGTCTTTAAATTGCATTTGTCAATATAAAGATCATTTACATATGTAATACCATTTGCATACCAGGGAAGATAACGAATGCATTTACCATTTCCACAGATATATGAATTATTCCACAGTGTCTACGAAAGATAATCTTTTTTCTTTTGTGGATTTTAGCTAATATTTGACCAAGTCTTGTAAATTTCTTTCCAGAATGGGTTTCTTATTTTTTTCACTAAAAATCTTTTTTTTTAGTAGTATTAAATATTTCTTTACCTCCAAAAAAATTATATGAAGAAAAAAATAGTTATTTCCATTCAACGTCTTTACCCTTATTTAACTAAAAAGGGTATAATGTGACATATTTAAACCGCTTTCTTCTGTGCGAACTAGAATATTCCTTTTAATTCTGTCCGGACCATTTTTCAATACAAAACCATTATACAATTTTTTCAAGCTGTTTAGAAAATGATACATATGGTGACGGCAGGGAAGAAAACACATGAATAAATTTAGATAAAATTAGACTTTTCACAATAGTAATTTTCCCTTTAAGAAATAGATATCCACTTTTCCAAGAATTGACTAAATTTTCACCTCATTTATCTTTCCTTGGAAATTTAACTTTTCAACAGATTTTAAATCAGTTGAAAAAATTATACTAGCACATTAAAACTTTCTCCGTATTGAAGCCAATTTATATTAGTAAACCATTGTTTTTTTACTATGCTTCAATGACACATCCATATTGCTTTTCTTTCTCACAATTACACCTGAGACCCGATAATATATAAAAATCATTCAAAATATTCAAACACATTTTAAACAAATTCTCCAACCCGTCAAGCAATACAAAGGTATCATCTGCATACTGACCTATGAGATACGCTTTGCCTAAAATGTAAATACCCTTAATTTCTGAATGATTTTTTAAATGATGGGACAATAACTCAACAGCAATAATGAACCTAATTTTTAGAACCTAATTTTTAAATAGAACCTATTGGCCCTGTACCGACGAATAATTGAAATAATTCCTAATACCACTTTACTGAAATTTATTCATCGACGTCACTTATTATTGTATCATTCTCAATAATTATTATAAGAAATGTCTAGCATTTCTGTCCATTATTTGTAATTTTCATTTATTCAAGGTTTAATGAATCCATTGGTTGAAGCCGACATAATTATATATAGCCATGTTACGGTAAAACGGTAATCCCATCAAGAATAAACATCAGAAGATGAAAATAAACGTCAGTTGAGAGTCTCCGAACATCATCGTCAATTTACCGCAACAATCATGCATCATGAAAACGACCAAATAATAACTTTCAGCTTTGGCAAAATGTTTCAGTACATACTTAAATAAAGTGTAGCGCCCCACTATGGAGCCTCTGTACTAGTTTTGACTATAATGATGGTGTGATGATGTCTCTAGATCTCTGTGATTGCCGAAAACCTATGATTAAAGATCATGAGAAATTTGCAAGCGCTTCATTTAGACTATATATTGATGGTGTGTGAGGATGATATAAACAATGTCATTTCAAGCCATATAGTGGTTCTATTTCCTCAAATGTTCTCACCTCAGCCCCAACCATAATGGACCTGAGCTGAATGAGGCTTAATGGTTTGGGGTAGGTCAAGTAAATTATATACACCTAAAGAGAATGTTTATTATTATTATTTTTTTTTTGTGGTACATCACTCATAATAATTACATCTCTGTGTGATTACCGAAAACCCCTGATTAAAGATCATGAGAAACTTGAAGGCGCTTCATTTAGACTATATAATTATGGTGTGATGATGATGAATTTTACTATTTAAAGGTGCAATTTCCGGCCATCTAAAGGTACTATTTCTCCAAATTGTTTCACCTCAGCCCCCACCGTTGGGAATGAGGTGGTTGTGCAATCTCGGCATAGCAGTAGGTAAAGTAAATACATAAAAGCCAATGTTTTTAAGATTTATTTGCTATGGTACTTTACTCATGTTATTCAAATCTCTGTGATTACCGAATAAATTTGTGATTAAAGACCATGAGAAATTTGTTGGCACTTCACTTAGACTATTAATGATGGTGTGACGATGATGAATTTTACTATTTAAAAGTGTCATTTTCGGCCATTTAACGGTATTATTTTCTCACCTCAGACACAAACATGGTGTCAGACACACCACGGCATATGACCCGTGCCCCACAATATAAATTTCATTTACTCGATACATGCAATTGAATATAACAAACAAGTACACTTAAATTTTGAAGAAACAACAAAAATTCATCTAAACGAGTAACAACGATATGGATTATGTTATTTAGGACTATACAAAGATGCGTACAGACACTCTTTAGATAAAATTGACTAATGACTAAAAAACAGAACTACAATTGATTGAGGTAAGCTGAGCATGCACAGAAAGGCAGAATGGTAATTCAAAGGGTTTAATTAGTTGGGTCTGATTAAGGTTTGATAAACAATGACAGGGATTAAAGTGATAAACATATGTTAAATAGAAACATTACATGGTAAATATTTGTGCTTGCAAGGAGGGGTTAAAATATAATTGAGATACAAAATTTCTTATAAGTAATTTATTGGCATGTCTGCATGCTGAAACGAATTCATTACGTTTATTTACAGTAGCTATTTCGGGTTTGCAAATTATAAAATATTTTTCCCATATGCACAGGTTACTGTTGAATCTCGCTTCTTATTTATCTACATCCGCTCTGGTCAACCATTGAGCACTCTGCTTGTAATGCTTGCGATAGTTTATTTCAGTTATATTTATGCTCCTTTTAAGTTAAGCACTCTTGGCAACTATTATCAGCATGGATTCAACTTTCGGTGGCTACTCAACTAAGAACATCCCACTTCCATCTTCAAGGGACTATCTAAGAATCTTGATTGAAAAGAATGACCACCTATGCAGACGCATGAGATGGAATGCATTCTTTTTCTTAAATCATGACTACTGCAATTACCCAAGCAAAATATAGTAACCCAAAATTAGACTTATTCTGCGAAAAAATTTGAAAGAAGGAGATTCCAACTGATTTGTGTAGGGATACATATCAGGATACACCAAAAAATAGTTAGGTGGGCTAGGGGGTGGGGATAATTTTTTATAAGGGGTCAAAGATTATTGACCCTGGTCTAAAATACTAAAAAATAATGTATCTCTGGAACACTATATGGTCTATGGTTGATCTTGGAGTCAAAATGCACAGAATTATACAATTCACTAAATTGGCATATCATTTTAAAATATTACAATGAATGTGATTTCAACTGAGTTGTGTAGGAATACATACTAGGTTAACACCAAAACTAAGAGGGGTAATATAGGAGAGTGGGGAAATTACGTTTTTGGGGTTAAAGGTCATTGACCCAACCTAAAACACTAAAGGATGTATCTTAGGAACACTCTATGATATATGGTTGATTTTGGTTTCAAAATGCACAGAATAATACAAAAACTAAGAAAATAATATAAAAGAACCCTCGTAACCAATGCATCAAATCAAAAAATCAGGTCAAAGGTCAACATTTTAAGAATTGTTATTACAAAAAATGGCATTCAGTATATGATTTTTTTTACTCATCATTTTCAAAGCTGATTTTTAAACAGTTGAACATATATTGTGAATAGAAATAAAAATTACAGCTTAAAACTTACTGTAACTATAGATAAAAGCAAATTATTAAAGATGTACAATCTCATGAAAACGAAAATTCTAATTTCACATTTTAATTTGTATATTTAGGCAATTTCTTAACTTTAAAATAAAAATTTAAATAAGAAAAAAAAAATCTCAATTTTCGGACAGTTCCTGTATTCATTTGCATATATCCTTAATTGGCTTGTAATCAATTTAAGATTTTTTTTTTAATGTCTATCTATCCCTAATTTTGTTTTGGTGTTATCTTAGTATGTATTCCTACACAAGTCAGTTGAAATCACATTCATTGTAATATTTTAAAATGATATACTGTATGCCAATTTAGTGACTAAAATACAATTTTTGAGATTTTGACCTTTGACCTCATTTTACAAGGCCATGGATTGGTTCTGAGGGTCCTGTTATGTATATTTTTTTTTATTTGTTGTATAACTCTGTGCATTTTGACTCCAAGATCGACCATATACCATAGAGTGTTCCAGAGATACATTTTTTAGTATTTTAGACCATGGTCAATAACCTTTGACCCCTCATAAAAAAAATTTCCCACCCCCTAGCCCACCTAACTTTTTTTTTGGTGTATCTTGGTATGTAACCCTACACAAATCAGTTGAAATCTGCTTCTTTCTAATTTTTTCACAGATTTCCACAAAATTTGGGTTAATTTTGGAATACTAATACTCTGAATTCAAGTCTAACAAAAAAAACCCACAGATTCCTGAGATGTTAAACTTCGAAAATAAGGCTACTAAACATGACCGAAAACATCAAATTTTGAGACACCAAGTACCGCTTCCAAAAACAACTTTCTGATATCTTCAAAAAAATTACGAATTCCTGGTGCCAGCCGAAAAATTAACTAATTAATTTTCTACAAAATGAACTGCTACAGAAAAACATTACCAAAGACATGCAAGAAGGTGAGCCTTGCAATTCAATAGCTGTCTTACAATGGTTCAATAACATCAAGGATAAACATCAGTACTCGCTCATCGCTTTTGACCTGGTCGAATTTTATCCATCTATTCTATGGATCTACTTAATGATGCATTAGACTTTGCATCCTGACACGACAATATCACAGAAGAAGAACGTGAAATAATTTTCCATACCAAAAGGTCCTGCTTGTACAACTCAGGCGAAGCGTAGGGCAAAAAAAATACATCAACCACACTATTCGACATCGCTATGGGCAGCTATAACGGAGACAAAACAGCGAATTAGTCGGTTCTTTCCTCTTGCATAAAATCACAGAAAACACGTTAGCTACTTCGGGTCTTACAGAGAGGACGGTTTAGGAATTAATAATGCCACACCTCGCGAGGTAGAAATAATCAAGAAAGATCTGTGCAACATATTAAAAAACCACACTGCCTAAAAATCACAATCGAAGCAAATAAAAAAGTAGGTGGGCGCATGTCACTGGTTGGATTGGCGCATGTATTTCAACGTTTTGATGTACTGTTTTGCTTCAATTTTGATGTATTTGTATACATGAATGTCTGGTGAACATTTTGTATACTAATTTGATGAATTTGGATGTGATGTGAAGTCAATTATTATGGAATACTTTTGCTGATTGAGTTAACCCTACACCCGTTTTCAACTAACTGTGCAGTAAGACAAGCCTGTGAAGGAGTCAAACCTGAGTTGAGAGCTGCTACACAAATCTGACCAGCCTAGGCCCGCATCACTGGAGGACTTTATCATAACACAGTAGGGTTAGCTAAGGGTTTAGTGGTAATCTCTCAGGTGTTGAGTACATTATTGATTAACCTGACCGTTGTAATTTAACTTCTTAATTTAATTTTTTTTTTAATGTCGCAAAAAAAGGACAAAAAAATGAAACAAAATATTAGTAATACTAGTAAAAATAACTGCATGACTATTCTGACTTAATACTAAGTGGAGAAACTACAGGAAACAAACAAACCAGAGCAGCGCATTTATAATTGCAATATAGCGCCGCCGTGCGGATGGGGTAAAATTGCTCTCCGTGTACCCACAATGCCTTTTGAACGGATGTTTCACTATATTGGGAAGCTGCTCTATCTTTTGCTTTAACGTCGAGTTAAAGTTGAAACAACGTCATTTACCGACGTCGAAGCAACTTCGAATAGACATTGGATTTGAAAGGTGAATCGACGCCAAATGTCGACGATGGATTGACGTCTATCAGTGCAACGTCGTATTGACGTCAATTATCAACGTCGAAACGACGTAAAATATTAACGTTGAAACTACGTCAAGTACTGACGTCGACAAGAGGTTGGATAAATGTTGGATTTGAAAGGTGGATCGACGTCAAATATTAAGGTTGAAACAACGTCATGTACCGACCTCGACAAGAGGTTGGATAAATGTTGGATTTGAAAGGTGGATCGACATCAAATTTCAACATTGAAACAACGTCAAGTACAACTTTGACAAGACGTTGGACAAATGTTGGATTTGAAAGGTGGATCGATGTCAAATATCAACGTTAAAACAACGTAAAGTACCGACGTCGACAAGAGGTTGGATGAATGTTGGATTTGAAAGGTGGATCGACATCAAATTTCAACGCTGAAACAACTTCAAGTACCGACGTCGACAAGAGGTTGGATAAATGCTGGATTTGAAAGGTGGATCGACGTCAGATATCAACGTTGAAACAACGTCAAGTGCCGACGTCGACAAAAGGTTGGATAAATGCTGGATTTGAAAGGTGAATCGACGTCAAATATAAACATTGAAACAACAACGTCAAGTACCGACGTCGACAAGAGGCTGGATAAATGTTGGATTTGAAAAGTGGATCGACTTCAAATATCAACGTTGAAACAACGTCAAATACCGACGTCAACAAGAGGTTGGATAAATGTTGGATTTGAAAGGTGAATCGAAGTCAAATATCAAATTTGAAACAACGTCAAATACCGACGTTGACAATAGGTTGGATAAATGTTGGATTTGAAAGGTGAATCGACGTCAAATATCCACTTTGAAACAACGTCAAGTACCGACGTCGACAAGAGGTTTGATAAATGTTGGATTTGAAAGGTGGATCGACGTCAAATATCAACGTTGAAACAACGTCAAACGCAGACATCGATAAGAGTTTAGATAGATGTTGAACTTGAAAGGTGAATCGACGTCAAATATCAACGTTGAAACAACGTCAAGTAATGACGTCAACAAGAGGTTGGATAAATGTTGGATTTGAAAGGAAAATCGACGCCAAATATCGACTTTGACTTGACGTCAGATATCATGGTTAAAGCAACGTCACCAAATCGACGTCGACACATAGTTGGTTTAACATTGGTTTTGAACGGTAGATCGACTTAGATATCGACGTTGGATTAGCGTAAAACATCAACGTTGACAAGAGGGTAGACAAAGCTGGACATCAGGTATTAGCGTTGAAACAACTTCATTCATCGACGTCGATACGACCTTGATTTTGTGAATAAAAAAATGTTGTTTTAAAAAAATTAATGTCATATATATAAAAAAAGAGTCTGGTAATAAAAACAAAATTATTATCAGATTCTGCAGTTTAAACATATTTATTCAGAAACACAAAATAATACATAGACAGTGTCATCTAGACTTTTTCAAGTGTCCATTCAAGCTACTAAAGTTTGACTATCTACGCTAAAGTTTGAATATCTACGTCTTAAAAGAAAAAAATGCCACCATTAAAATTACATGAAAGTACTATACCAATGTACTATACAATTCATTGTGTTCATATATGATAAAAAAAAATTGCCTGTATTACTAGACAACCATGTCCAGAAATATCTTACCCAACCCATTATACACTCAGTTTATAAAAATATCAAATAGAAAATTATGAAATTTTGAATTGAAATTTGGTTGTTTGTTATGCCTGTATTCACGTTAAAATTTACAAGTTTAACGACGAATGGTAAGATATATTTAGTCCAATCTGGAAAATAAAATAAAACAAAATGGAACCGACTAATTTGAAAATTAAAAATTTAAGTCAATAATTAATTTAGCAACATAAGTAATAAATTTGAATTAAAATTATTAATATAAAAACTATCCCCATCAATTATTATACCTTGTACTGTTTGACATACCTGTACATCGAATAAAAATCAAGAAATTCACCAAATGCCTTACCATTTTATAAACGTATGGCATAGTAATTTTATTAAATAAAAGCTAATTAAATATTTTAATATCATGAGCAACATAACGATATTGTGAAAATTGCTGAAGTTATATATTACTTTGTGAAATTCATACAAATATAAACTTTATGTATAATGTAACGGAATACCACTAGTCAACTCGCCCTTAGCAAACCTTTCCCTTTGAAATTTTCCTGTAAGATCTTTTACCCTTAACAAAGTAACCTACCGTAAGCCTACTGTAAATTTGAATCTCACCCACAATTAATCTAGCCTCCAGCACAAACTTAACCCTATAAACTCGCCTCCTAATATATCTGCCCACAACTAACATTCAATGGTGTTACCTGAGGATAAAGGAAAAAATCTGACTAAAAAAACGAAATCGATACTTAAACTTAAATAAGTATATAATATGTATATAAAAATAAATAGGCCTGTCAGGAAACATTTGGTCCGGGGCAAAAATCTGTCCGGCGTACAGCCCTACCAAAAAGGAATTTATGAATAAATACGTAAAAATATACTGTATCGGTATAGGCCTACTAACAAATTTGAACTGTAATATTGCATACGTTAGGTCTTAAAACCTAAGAAAATCAATATGCGCCTATCGGAATCTACTATAATATGAAATATGCCTTAAATTATGATAGGCCTATATAAAGCTTTTAAAATGGAATGTAAATAATATATACAGTATTTCTTCAACTATATATAAGCATAAAATAACAAAATCGATATGCGCCTATAGACAAAACGGATTCTACAGTACCTGTAATATGAACTATGACTTAAATTATGATACACCTATATAAAGCTATTAAAACGGAATGTAATAATATATACAGTATTTCTTAAGCTATATATAAGCAAAAAATAACAAAATCTATATGCGCCTATAGACAAAACGGAATCTATGAAATATGCCTTAAATTATGATAGGCCTATATAAAGCTATGAAACGGATTGTAATAATATATACAGTATTTCTTAAACTATATAAGCATTAAAAAAAAAAAAACCAGAATACGGTGTTATAAGGGCTTAATATAACATACCGAAATAGAAATAATAATTAAACTTAATCTTGATTATTATAATTATCACATCCTGTCTAATATGACGAAACCTAAAATGGTGACTTTAATTGGGAGCGAGTTTGTTAGGGGCGAGTGTGCTAGAAAGAAGGCATGTTTGTTAAAGGAAAAGTTTGTTGGGATAGAATAGAGTGGAATATAAATCACCTAAAATATAAATTACTGACTAAAATATTATAACAATTAAACATATTCATAGTTTAATAGTGAATTAGGCTATCGCCTAAAAGGATATATAAACAAATCAAAGAAAAATAAACACTGGCGTTAAATAAACATCACATATTACGACGTATATGTCGTTGAATAGACGTTTACTGCTGGTTGTTCAATCAATTGACCTGCTATCAACGTTGATTCAACGTCTGTGTACAACTTTGAACCAACGTCACATGACGTACTGAGGAGGAGAATCGACGTTGAATATACGTAGGATTATGTAGTTAAACGAATCGAAGTTGAAAAATTGTTTTATTTTAGGTTGTTTAATCGACTGACATGAATTCAATGTCTACTTCAACGTCGATTCTGGTCGTCAATAGAACATCGCGATGTGACGTTGGATCAACTTTCCACACGGACTTAATCGACGTAGAAATTGTGTCGGTCAGTTAAATAAAGTAAACATCTATCCAACGTCGTTATGTGATGTTGGTTTAACGTTGTACATTGAAGTTGAATCAACGTTGAAATTAGATAAGTTGATTGAGCAACCTATATTAAAAAAATATTTGACGTTGAATCGACAATGAAGATTTGTGATTTTGTACTAAAACAATTAAAAATATTTGTAATATTGATCATCGTAAGCTTTAGACAACCATATATTATTGATATTTTATTCACAATTATAATGAATTTGTTTTATAATAATGATTACAAATTATATTATATTGCGATTAATATCATTAAAATATACATCACAAACAATAACAAATATAATAAAAACTAATGCAATGGTAATTTCACTTACATAATTTTATTATTTCTATTATCTGGTAATTTACAAAGAAAAGGAAAATCTTAGCAGTATCAGGTTATTTTTTTCATTATTACCTTATTTCCACTTTATTTCACGTTATTTTCATTTTAGTATAGGAATCTAAACATGTTCATGTTATTATCTGAGCATTGAATAATATAATTAAGGTATTATGAAATTGTCAATATATAAATTTTCCTTATTCTATTTGTATTCCCTATGGTTTATTTAAAATGTCATCATTTAATTACCAGTTGTTGGAGTACGATACCGGGCGAATTGAAGGTACTTGACTAGAGCCAGGGAGATGTCGATTTTTGTAACCGTTGTTTATTGCTGAAAATTATAAAATTAACCTTTGAATACAATTATGTAATCAGGTAAAAAATCACGAAGGTTCATTCAGATAAATTAATGTCGTCATCATAAGCAGCATCATCAATACTTAAATCTCTTCATTGTTTTACTATAATTGACTAAAAAATGGAATGAATTATATAGTTTTAGAAGTATAAAATCTTATTGATTATAATGACGTTAATATATGAAGTTTATTTTCCATTTATATAATGTACAGTATATTTTATTTATTTATTTTTTAATATTTAGTCGTTACTCAAGTCTAATCTGTGTATATTTTTCAATTTGTTTTGTGTGTGGGACAACAAAAATATCAATTAAACAAATATTGTGCGAACAAAATAAATTGAAATTTTATAAAGTAATATACTACAGGCCTATATTATGCCTAGGCCTACATCATTCAAACTCGTAAACATATTTTCACGGACATTTAAATAATATTTACGGTATGTATTTAACTGTACCATAACGTTGGGTTCGATTTAGGCTAAGCCTAATTTGCTTGATTATTTGCAGATTAACATAAGGTTTTAAAGAAATATAAATATTGTGGTTCATGCCCACTACCGGCGAAAGAATCAACAGTTTTGAATACTATAATGCATGCAGGCCTCCTACCAAGAATAGTGCAGTGCTGTACGTCTTTGCCCTGGCATAGGCTAGTTTACTCGTGTTTACTACTAGGCCTACTACTAGGCTAGGCCTAAGTACTATACTAATACTGCGCTACACTAAACAATAAATAAAACAAGAAATTCACCTTGTCTCCAGCCTTGATTGAGAGGAACTAGGTCCCTAAATAAACAAAGCTTATGCTAAGACGTTACTTACCGCTCGGCGCTAATATGAATATAGGTAATTAATATAGCGAAATGATTGCCCTAAGCTAGGCGTAGATTCTTTCATCTCCAATCCTGCGCCTAAACTCGCCTCCTCAGTACATTGCGCAGAGGTGGTGTAAACACTGAACAAACAAGTTTAGGCGCTAAAATTTAATAACGGATAACGCGCGCGCTACCACAATTTTATCGCGTGAATGTACTCTACGACGTAAACAGATTTACGTTGAATATACGTTGAATTCACGTCGATGATGCATCTACGGGTGCGGAATAGGGAATGGGAAGTGGTGGAGCGCAACTCCTCATAAAAAGTTATGCTTCGGATGCTAACTGTCTACGTATGAAGCAAGATACGCTTATGAGAGTGGATATGGCCAAGATCCTGGCTTCAGTGTATATATGGTCGTGTTGGGCTAAAAACTGTCTGAGGGAGCTGCATTCATTCTGCCTGCGCTAGACTGTAGTGTGCATCTGCGAGTATTATATCTGGTTACTGCACATGCAGTGGGGAGCGTAAAGAAACTGTCTCAAATACTGGTGAAAAAGTTACCCCTATCAACCAACCATTAACAAACTATTTTGTTATCAAAGAGCCACGGAAGCAGTCAGAGGAAACCACTATTCATGGATATTTGATAGAAGTATGCTCTCAAAACTTTTGCGGTTGGTGGTGGTGGTTGGAAGCCCTCCCCCTAATTTCATAACATAGACAACCTATGTCAAAACTAACTGATTTTAAATATTCTGGTGTCGTTTTAGCACACAATAAGGTGTGTCTTATTCAAACCGGCATAAGAAGAATGGTCACTGTCATTAAGGTAGAGCACTTGAGGAAATTTGACATGGGTGAACATGTTGTTAAAAACAATAGAGATGAGTTGATTAGGCATGTAAATGGATGTGTAGTTAAGAGGTTGGATCCTCTCAACTTTTTGGTGCGTGTTGCGGGAGCCCTACGCTATTGTCATGCCGACCATCTGTTGGCTAGTGTTCCTGTCAATGACGTAGGTGATAATACTCCAAAGAAAGCTGCGGGATCCACATGTGGTAACACACCCTGGGCCTTTGCCAACGCAAAGTTCCACACTCTGAAACTCCAATGATGGCCGAAAACCTCGGAGTGAGTGAACCGGTTGACAAAGTTCAAATAGTCCTACCATATTGAATTTGTAGTTCAAAGTTAGTTGTGGGAATGTAGCGTACTGCACTCTCAATCAATTCCTAATAACAAAATTACTGTAAAAACATTGGTTACTTATTTTTTGTATGATATATAGGTCAAATCTTATACCAATAATTACGTTTCATTGAACATTCGAAATGGCCGGCAATATGGCCACCAAATGTATTGCTAAGTCAATGTTTTGTATTTAGAATATAAAACAATGCTTACTGTATACATTTGATTTTATGTGATTTTTACTTAATAAATTACGGTATACATTAAATTAATTATTTTTTTTATAATCCAAGATGGCTACAAAAATGGCCGCAAAATGTATTGAGAAGTCTTACTTACTTACTATATAAATTTAGAGGTTCACTTGATTTTTTATGATTTTAGTTAATAAATTATACAAATTAATGATTTTCATTGAAATCCAAGATGGCCACCAAAATGGCTGCCGATATGGCCGCCAAATGTTTTGGGAAGTCAGTGTTTTGTATTGGGAGCATAACACTGCTTACTGTGTAAAGTTAGAGGTTCACTTGATTTAATATTATTTTTAGTTATTAAAATATACAAATTCATGATTTTCATTCAAAATCCAAGATGGCCGCCAATGTGGCCGTCAAATGTAAATACGAGGTCAATCTTTTTGTATTAAGAACATAAACACTGCTTACTATATACATTTAGAGGTTTATTTGATTTTACATGATTTTTAGTCAATGAATTTTAAAAATTAATGATTTTCGTTGAAAATCCAAGATGGCGGCCAAAATGGCCACCAAACAACCCCATGGGACATTTTTTTCTATGGGAACATCAAAATTCTTCCATGTGACACTTTAAGGATTACAAAGATGTTAGTTAAAAAATATATCCTGGGGGTGCATGGGAACCCCCCGTTCCTACCGGATTAAAATGTTTTATTCGTCAAGTCTTGTTAAAGAGGGTGTTTTGTCGGGGTGTGGATGAAAAAGGGACGGGGTGGAGTTATGGGGAAGTGGTCTGGATTTTTTTTAATAAATTTATAAACGTTTTAAAAATACATTTTCAGAAATATGCAAGTATTTACAAGTAAAATGATCAGGATTTCTATTGTTCCAAGCTACATTGTAGCATGGGGAGGTGGTAAACGAACTGTTTAAGCAAGACAATAATTCCTGAATTCGAACTACCGGTTCCGTCATTAAAATACTGGTAGATCACATTAATTACTCTCTATCCTCTTTGAAATCAAAACATTTAGCGTTCCTTATGCGTCCGCAATACTTAATTGTATAATAGGCCTATACATTTCTTCGTGACCAGTGATCTAAATCAAATATATGCTAAGGGCTGACTACATT
>NW_022692599.1:51321-54873 GCF_011630105.1 Anneissia japonica
CTTTTACAACAGGTCATGAAATAGTTTAGTATACTTTGAATTAATTCAAGGTTATTTCCTTCATTTAGGCAGGGAACATTGAAATTGTAATTTCACAGTTCCCGGATTTAGGTATACAATTACGTAAGCTTTACTACAGCACTACAAATACTTTCGGGACATTCTTTAAAGTTTGTTCAACTATTTTGTACACGATTTTGAATGACTTTATGAATACGTTTTAGACTTAACTTTACTAACTCTGTGACCATTCTACTATTTTATAACTATACTGTTTGTTTATTCTGAAATCACAAACATAGCATACGATAATACTAATAAACGTATTATTATCCGATAGTTTTCATTTATCTAGTTGGGGGCCTAAATTTTATCTAGGTGAATAAGTTGTTTGGAAGCGAAGTATGGCGGTTTGAAAGTTTGAAAGAATGGGCTTTATAAAATTACTAAATTTAAGGATTTAGAGTTGAAATATTAAACCCAAACTAAAAAAAAAATAGTAAGATTAAAGGTAATACTTTATATTTATGATATAATCACACTTTGCTCAAATTACATGTTATACTGTCTATTTGGCTCTTTTTCTCGAAACCTGGTGATGCGAGTTTACAGCCTTTTTGTGGTCTTGGGTCACAAATAGGTGTGGATATGAAGAATATGAAGAGTAATCTGATAGAAATTTACTGAAATGACATTCAACACTTATTGAATACGCACCTTCACATTTAAAGAAAACAAGAAAAAACAAATGATTTTTTGAAACAACAAAAAGAATATGTTCAAAAGAAATTCTAAACAGTTAGTGTCAGAGGTTGAGAAAGACAAGAGAATAAATAGCTAGGGACGACGAGTGAGTTAGTTATCTAAACCAACCGAAATCTGAGCAAAAGATGTAAAGCTATTTTCTAGAAAAATGTCAAGACGCAGTAGTACACTGTAGGCTACTAAACTGTTGACAAGTCAGATGAAGATGTTCTTTAATCTGCCGAAGAGGAATCACAATAGACAACCTCCACATGCATGCTTGTCCACTAAACAGTTGAACTTTAACATCCAATTGTATATGTCAAAATTAACTTTTCATGGTGAATTTAACAATTAAATTGAGTCTTCCTAAGTTGAAAATCATAACTCGTCGTTGAAAGCGAATTTATCATGGATTGATTTTGTCAGAGTGGTGTTTGAATTTGTTTGGTTTTCAGAAAGTTAAATTAAGTTGTTTGATTTACATGTATTACAGTATAATATTGAGTTGAACATACTTAAATTAAACCTGGCAACACATGTTGTTATAATAGTTATGTATATAGTAATATTATAATTAAATGAATTATATTTTATATTATAGCGTTTTCCGTAAATAGTAAAAAATGTATATTTACAATATTTTTTTATTGAAATAGTGCTGCTTTTTCTGGCAACAATATCGTATATTGATAAACCTTACATCACCTTCCTCAGCATGTTGTTTAACTAGTCAGGTAACTATATTTGTTTTCGTTAATAAATTATATTATATTTTATAGCGTTATTGTTCAGTAAAAAGATGCATATCTACCTTAATTTTCAATAAAAACAATGCTGTTTTCTGGCAATACAGTACAAAATTAAGTTTTAGCTAACTTGAAATGAGCCTGGCAACACATTTCTTAACATGTTGTTAGACTATTTATGTAACTATAGTAACATTATTTTGAAATAAATTTACGTTGATTTCTAGTGTTATCCATTTAGTAAAAAATGATATTTGTATTCCAAAAATGCCGTTTTTTCTGGCAATACCGCATCCACGTGTGTAGATTACCCACAACTTGTTTTCTTGATTATTGTTTGGACAACTTTTGACTATCAAAATATGGAAGATGGTGGATATGTTTGCACCACTTTGGAAGTTACAGATAGGTTTCTGAGGCATAATTAAAAAAATATATATATTTTGAGAAAAACCCCTTATGTAAATAAAGGTATCTTCCAAACAGAATTTTTACACACTTTTTTTTGATAAATGAAAGTTAATACCTAGTAATCTACATGGATGATCACAAAAAATATATATAATGCATGTTCTTTTTTTTTTAATAAGGTCTGAAAGTCAGTGTATTTTCACTTCTAAAAATGTTCAAAATTGACAAAAACTGTATAAATTAGAAAATGGCTCGTTGACATTACAACAGAAGCTAAAAATTAAACAAATATCATAGATATGCTTTTCACCCAAGTAACTATTCATGGTAGAAATTTGAGAGAAATCCATGATCCATTTTTTGACGTCTGCCACCAAATCTTTGATTTTCATGAACAACAATTCTTAAGTTGTTTAATCCACATGACCTAATCTCAACGTCGATTCAACCTCAGTGTACAACGTTGAAACAACGTCATATCACGACGGTGTATCAACGACGGAAATCAACGTTGAATAGGAGTTGAATTTAGGTTAAACATTGACTGACATAGTTTCAACGTCGATTTACCGCCATATTGCAACGTTGCATCTTCATCGAGAGTCGACGTTGAATAGACGTTCAATTCCGGTTGTTGAATCGACTGACCTACTTTTAACGTTGATTCAACATCAGTGTAATACGTGGAACGAACTTCACATCACGACGTTGTATCAACGACGAGAATCGACGTTGAATAGGAGTTGAATTTAGGTTGTTCAGTGACTAATATAGTTTCAACGTCGATTCAAGGTCAGTGTTCAACGTTGAATTAGCGCCACATTTCAACGTTGTATCGACGAACAGAATCGACGTTGAATGACGTTGAATTCTGGTTGTTGAATCGACTGACCTAATTTTAACGTCGAATCAACCTAAGTGTAGGTCTACAACGTTGAACCAACGTCATATCACGACGTTGTATCAACGACAAGAATCGACGTTGAATATGAGTTTAATTTAGGTTGTTCAGTGACTGACATGGTTTCAACGTCGATTCAACGTAATTGTTCAACGTTGAATCAACGCGACGTTGTGACGTTGTATCGCCGAACAGAATCGATGTTGAAAAGACGTTGAATTTAGGTTGTTCAATCAACTGACCTAATCTCAATGTCGAATCAACCTAAGTGTACAACGTTGAACCAACGTATATCAAGAATGGACGTTAAAGGCCAAGTGCGGGTTTAAAATAAGTCGTCATATATTGCTTATTTAACCTTTTTTGAGTTCGGAAAAAATACAAAAAAAATTTAAAAACGTTAGATGTAACGACAATTACGGAAATAAAACATGATATGATGAAAAATCAAAATCAGGTGAAAACGAGGCTGATCACTTTTTTCAGTAGCTTGGTAGCAACTTTCTAACCAACTCATTAATATTCATGACCAGTCTGTCAATTTTGGCGAGCAGCTGATCGAGGAATCGTCCCGACGATGATCGAGCGAGTAGCCTCGACAATTACATACATACGGTTAGTGAGAAGTCGCGAGTTTTTGTGATCGTTTACGTACGCAGTAATAGAGAGAAGGTTTAGTCGTCGTCAGTTCAATCACGGAGGAATAATTCAATTGAATTAATAAACGTATATCAGTCCGATGACTTG
>NW_022692599.1:55010-61638 GCF_011630105.1 Anneissia japonica
GAAAAGTCCATATTCAAATGCATTGCAAAGTTGTATAACAATAGCCACGGCCTAAAATATTATTCTGAATAGAATTAACTATTTCATTAATATCTGTCTCTTATACACATCTAGATGTGTATAAGAGACAGCCATTTTTTGTTTAGTATTTTGAAATATTTATGTAGTTGAACTTGCCTATGTCGTATCCAAAATGCCATTGAGAAATTGTTTGACAAAACTAAATTGACTTGCACTTACAGTAATGGAAAACAACAATTCGGCATGTAAAATTAGATTGACTTAGAAATTATGGCAAAGTCGTCTTAGGCAAGTTTAACTGGTTTATTTATCATGTTTGATTGCCTTGTATTATTTACCATAGCCAAGATTTCTTCTTTCATGATGATTTTCAACATTCATGATATTTTTGGTGCTTTACTTGGTTATTGATTATTACTGTACATAAATTCAAGAGTACTGGTGTTACTAAATAAATATTTTTTAAACACAATTTATCATCCTTGTATATGGCATATAATTTATTACAATTGTATTTTCTCAGTTAATATAAAATTGTTTCACTGTACACAGAACAAAACACTGAAGCAGTCAGGTATTAAGATATATCACTGCATTTAACACACACTATTTATTATCAAAATATTAAATGTATATTTATTATCAAAATATTAAATGTATCGATTTACAGTTAGTTTTACACCAATGTAAAGAATATGATAGAACAAGTTAAATTTATTTACTGTACACAAAACTCCAAATCACAGAGCTCAAAATTTTAAAATATGAGACGCGAGTGGGGAAGACACAAGAATATTGCATTTGGAACATACTGTACTTAACAACAAAATGTTCGTGAAATTAATTTGGCTGGCCTATTCGCATCTGGCCTATCCACATCAATGGCAACAATTTCAATTGTATGTAACAGTGAGGACACGGTTGATCCCACAAAATACCGTGAAATCATAGGTAGCCTAATCTATGCCAGGCCTGATATTAGTTGGGTGGTCAGCAAGTTATCACAGCATCTATCTAATCCAAAGGTAGGGGATTTAGTTACAGCCAAGCATGTATTGAGATACTTGAAAGGTACTCTCAATTATGAATTGTGTTTCAGGAAATCTGATAAAGGTTTAAATTTGATTGCATTTAGTGATTCAGACTGGGCATCCTCTGTAGAGGATAGACGCAGTACTACCGGGTATTTTTTTAGCTTAACGGAGCAGGGTCCTGTAATATCATGGAAATCTCGAAAACAGCCTTCAGTTGCACTGTCAACCTGTGAGGCTGAATACATGGGTTTAGCAGCCGCTACTCAAGAGAGCTTATATCTTACCCAGTTACTGAATGGTATGGATAAGAAAGGTTATAATTGTACAAAGATATTTGGAAACAATCAATTGGGGCCATTGCATTGAGTAAAAAACCAGTAAACAGACAGAGGTCCAAACATGTAGATATAAAATATCATTTCATCCGAAATGTTCATAATGAGGGCAAAATAGATATTGAGTATTGCCTATCAGAAGATATGGTTGCAGATATTTAAAAAAAAACCTGCTACAAAATTAAAAATTATAAGTTCAAGTGTTTATTGTTTGGGAGTTAGTTCATCACACCGCAATGAGATGTTGATTTGTTAAATGCATCAAGGTAAAGATCTATACTGTATTTGAAGAAGGTTGATCTCACAAGAAGAAGTGGAAGTTAAATATTTTTTTTTATCCGTTATAGTTGTTTTGATATGTTAACGTTGAATTCAAAGATGTTTACTAAAATGAGAACAAGTGGGAGTGTTGGATATGTGTTCTCATAATCAGGATTACTGTTATCCTATAGCGCCCTCCTTTCTTTTGTACAGGACCTTTTACTTTGATAAAGTTCATGAGTGAAAGGAGAATATAGGTTACACGAGTTGTTGAATAAATGCGGCAGAGTTGAATATTGATATCTCCGTATGATTCAGTTTCTTTCCGAAAACATCCGTCATGGCAGAAAACAACCCAACAGAAAATAATAACTTAACACGTTGTCTTCAGCTTTTCTTCGACGTGAAATTTGGTAATCGGCGTTGTGTAGAAAACGGCAACGTGAAGTTTGTTTTGCTCAACTGCGCATGATCGATACACACACTTGGCAAGTTTTATTTTACTATGAGCTAGGCCTAGGCGTGGGCTATTCAAGCAAATTTATTAAACTGCAATATAATGCTACTTAGGCCTGACCTAGATCGAATGTAGGCCTAGAGACAGGCCTGTATTTGCTTAGCATAGTAAATAAATAAAAGACATGTTTTAGTCGTACTCGGATCATGAGATTGAGAGAGCAAGGTCCTTCCTTCCTACCTACCTGAGTCTACTACTATGCCTACCCTACCTAGCCTAGGCCTAGACCCTAATTAATTAAACCCAGATTGCCAATCCAATAGCAACATTAATCACATGCTATGTGGCTCTCCAGCCCCATCTAAAAAAGGTATAAACCTATAGCTCCTTGCCCCATTTAACAAAAAGTCAAAATAAAATATTAAAATACAAATATTTATTTATGTACGTGTAAATCAAATTTATATATACGAAATTACCATAAATATTTTTAAACAATTAAAATTCAGATATTCAGTTGTAAAATGCATTAAAATGTAGTTGCTGTGCATAGAATATAATAAAAAGTGTTTATAACAAAAATTACATTGACATAGTTAAAAAGAAACACTTTTATTTTAAAATACTGCAAAAAAAAATCAATTGAATTGCAACTTATTACTGTATAATAAAATTATATCAAATTACTTGAATGAGCCATTAGTGGATAAAGGATAATCACAAACTCATCCTTAAAATACTGGAATTGTGTGGCAGCTAGTGTGGAGGAATTTTATGTTAATAAAATATGTCTGTTATTTTAATTATATTATTTATATTAAGGCCATACTTTTTAAAATATGCATTTAGCCACTCAATCCCTCCAAGGTATTAAGACCTATTTCCACACTAATTAAGCCCAGCATTAACATATTTAATCATTTTTATTTATTAAAGTCATTATAATTCTTTGGGTGGTTCTATATTTTACATAATATTGTACATATATATCAATGATTTTTTAAATATATTTTCATATATTAGTACCTACATGCTGTCTTTTCTATATTTTCTTATGGATGGTTACTAATAATGTTATAATATATTTATTATCATTTAGTTTTCAGATGAAACAGAAGACCATTTATTTTGAAGTCTGTGGCTGAAGAATCAAGTAGAAAAAGTACTAATATACTAATGTACTAATAAATAGGTATTGTATTTGCCCTAAACTCTAATACCTACATTTTTTACATGCATTTTTGGTAAAAAAAGGAATCCCTTGTGACACCAGGATGAATAGAACCATCACAAAAACCTCATTGTTGCTTAACCGAAATTCAAACATGGATGTCTATGCTTAAACAGAATCCCTTATTTTTCTGTTCAGGCACCCCTTCTCTGGACTCAGTTAACCAATTTCTGTCAAAGAGTCTACAAATTTAGTTCTATTTAAGAAGAATCTCAAAATTCTGTTATTTTCTAAAGCTCAAATTGGCACATTAAAAATTCCTGAGTTACTATTAATATTATCATTATTCACTAAAGTTAAAAGAAATGTATGCATAAAATAATCTGTCCTTTATGTTAGAATAATAAGCTCCATGATTCTTATCTTTACTCTGAATTTTTAAGCCTGATAACTGTACCTGAAAATATTGAGAGGTATTTTTTTTCTTTTACAGATGGATTATCAAACATCCTGCACTGGAAGAGAATACATGCTGCAAGTGAATAATATTACATACATCATTTGCTTGAGAAGTTTTACAAAAAAATATATATATATATAATTTAAATAGTTTTCTATGCTATTTTCTTAGTATTAACAAAATGCACAATTCCATAACCAACTAGATTCAGTGCTTGGTAAAAAAAAAAAAATAGCCAATTTAATTTGTTTATTAATTCAGGGATAACATTGCAAAGTGGTAGCCAATTGGCTTGAATGAAATGTCTGGATTACACAAAACAGACGTAACTCTTAAATAAAAAAATAAACTGTCTGTCAAGAATAAAAATATATATGCTGTACAAGCATGATACACAAATTACTGTACAGATTAAAAATGTATTTTTCACTGAAAATTGAGAAAAAAGATCATTTATTAAATATACTCATTGCTATGTTGTTAATTTATTTTTATTTAAAATGTGATAATTTCAAAGATGATTTTTAGGATTTTTGGGTATTTTGAATAGGACAATACAAAGAATTATCAATAAATTAATTACCGAAATTAAAAAAAAACCCATTAAAAATATAATATAAATACTGTATAAAAATTACATACATCAATAAAGCTTACAAACCAAATTATTATTATTATTATTATTATTATTACAATGAATAACATTATAATAACAATATGCCACTATTAAAAAGGATAGAGACGGCGTGTGAACATAAGTATAAAATAAGAGATAGCAAATAATAATAGAGGTTGTACTGAATGTATAAACATTGTTCTATCTTATGGTTCAATGTTGCCTGAATGAAAGCATCCAAAAATAGAAATTGTTCAAGTTTTGATCCACTATACCTCTTGTGACTTATTGTTTTTCTCCTTTCGAAGATGAAAGAATACAGGTTATAAATGTTGAAAAACTGCCTGCCTTTCTTTATTTGTGTTTGCCATACATGTCATACCAATACATTTTAATAAACATAAATTTGAAACTCAACTTAGGGTACTATCAATAAGTGGTACTAAAATTTTTGAAATTTTTTTAATTTTTAATTTAATTTTAATTATTACTCACCAAACTTTTCTTTTCAAGTTGTAAAAGTACTGTATTAATACTACTGTACATTTAAAGTGTGTAATTATTTTGTCATGTAAGCATGAACTTTCCACGATGGTATAAGTAAGAAGTAACAGCTGTATATTTAAAATAATGCTATTGTACATGATTTTTTATGGAAAACTTGGTATAAATAATATGCATCATCGGAAAGATGTAGATAATTAGTCATACAATTATCAATCAATTGAAAAAAAAAATAAATGCTAAAGTACCTATTATTACTACTAGTTACACTGGGTATTTTTTAAAGTGAAAACATAAGTCATTGGAAAAGTAAAGCAGACAGAACATTTATGGTACTAATATTTTTGCAATTGCCAAAAAGTCGGCCTTTGCCTAAACCCTTAAAAATTCGCTATTTCGGTTAAAGAGGACATGCCGTTTTACTGAGAGCTCTGTTTACTTCATTTCACATTTGACACGGTCATGCGCAAATGAATACCTAAAAATAAATTGCCGCGTCGTGTTATCGTAACGAATTTACTTTTAGTACGCGGACGGGTCTCCTCGTTGTCTTCACGCTCTATTGGGTCGTCGTAGAACTGGCCGCGTCTTTTTTCGTAAGCTCCCAATAGCCGCGTATTGTACGCGGCTATCTTGTGTTTATAACATCTTTGATTTGAAGTTATAATCTATAATGGCGAAGCGGAGGTCTGAAATGGTGTGATTAGTGAGATCGAATTGCTGAACAATATCTTTGTCTTGATTTACTTTTTACTTGAGACAAATGCTCGGTAGATGCCCCGACTAGTATATTGTCTTCCTTTAATCATAACTGGCCATGCTGTATTGTCATTTATAATTTGTGGATACAGAATTCTTATAAAGTAGATTATAATAAAATGATAAATTACTTAATAAAATGCAGCATTTGTTATAAATTATATGAAATGTCTACTACGTATAGCAAGTTTATACCTCACACATACTCTGAATGACTGTATCAATATGTTAGTAACGTTTAGTGTAAGAAACCCAGTGCAAATACGTTGTAGTTAAAGAAAGAGATAAAAAAAAAAGAAGATAAAAAATCATACTTAAGGCTTTTAATAAATATCTTATGCGGATGGGGTTCGTTCTCGTATTTTAAAATATTTTTTTTATATTTTTGGGAAAAAGTTGGCTCTTATTTTATAAAAGTGTCATGAATAAAGGAATAGTACTAGAGTCTCTGAGAAAATGCTGATGTTGTCCTTTTAAATAGAAAGTGAAAAATGTGTACCAGTTAGATTATATACAAGCCTAACATCTAATTTTCCAGGGAAATATTTCTTAGAGACGAATTTGTCAACCATTTTGAATGCTTCTTTTGTCCAACATGGTTTTAGGTCTTGTATATCGTGTTCTACCAAGCTCCTGAATGTTTTCAATGATTGGAAAAATATCTTTGGATACCAGGCACTGCTTAAATTGTTTATATCTAGACTTCCGTCGATTACTGTTAAAGTTAAAGAATATGGTAAACAATGTAGTAAACAAATTTAAATATTTAATCGAGAGAAGTAAAGTTTTCTCATTGCAGTGTTTTACATCATATCCTATATTGAGTTTTTAATAATGACATGCTTCTGTTTAATATTTTTAATTGAATCATCTGCAGATGCTACAAAAATATATAATAGTGTTAACAATGCTAAAAATAATGTGGAAATTACCTGTAGATTTGGTGAAGTTTAAGATTACGCAATGTGGACAAAAACACCATAAGGACTTCATTTGTGAAGGTTAATACA
>NW_022692599.1:64689-113039 GCF_011630105.1 Anneissia japonica
CCTGCACTTTCGATTCCACTCAGTGCATTATGACTTTGCGGTGAATTTCAATGACGTCATCTTTGTCTCAGCGTATCAACGTCCCAGCGTATCAGCGTCTCAGTGTATCAGCGTTTATAAGACAACGGGCTAGCCTAGCCTTGTCAGGGTGGATTTCGGGTAGGAGAAAACACATTATCTGGTGCCGCTAGCTAGGGCATCCGCCCTTGATATCGTGGATCAAGCCTTGCTATATAAATTAAAATACCTCTTTAAAATTGTTATTTATTTGTACATCATCGTTGCATTTGGCAAATTGCCTGAGCAGGCATGACACCCCTCTTCTCCCGGTAACGACTCTTTTGACACCTAGGGCCTATGTTAGGCTGGCCTAGCCTAGCCTAGGTAGGTCTGATCCTAGCGAACAGCGAAACATCACTCAGTGTTTACTGGAAACTTTTAATTTTGTATACAGTATTTGGCTAAAGTTTTTTTTTTCACATTTCCTTTTTCAAATATAAAACAAGGGAACATTGTTGTATGGTAATAAAACCATGGTCGACTAACTCCCCTCCGTAGGCCTACGTGTGTGCTGCGTCGTCGTAGTCGCCTTAAAAAAAACGAAAACAGCTCTTGGTCTACTACGCGAACAGTGTCTTGGCGTTGCCGTCACGCTCCATTAGTTCGTAGTAGACTGGCCGCGTAGTCAAAACGAAAAATGCCTAATATTAGGAACGTTCTCCCAGTACACTAAATTAAACCAGGGAACAGTGAAATTACATGGAAACCTCTCGAACCGAACATCAAAGGTTATAACCCGCGGTACCGCCGTTTTATCATAATCAGCTGATAAACAATTTACAGCTAATTACAATTGCTCTGCGCATATTGTTATTATGATAGACATCGTATCATACCATGATTATACCCAGGAACAGTTAAATTACACCACTTTATTAGTTATACAGAAACAATAAATGGGGACTAGGCCTAGGACTACATCGCGACGATTGTTTAATACTTTGCAAATATGCTCAATTGCTGTCTATATTCCATTTTAAAATACCAATCAAACAGCAAATGTAGAGTATCAATATTTTAACTATCAACAGTTTGACATGGATTCGGGTCGAGATACTGTACAAGCACGGTAAACGTAACGTGTACGCCTGTCAGTCACGATCAGGTATAGCCTAGCCCTGTATTGCCTACACTCTTAAAATTCAAGTGTTAAAATCCAACACTTTGTGGGTGTCATGAGTTTTTTTTAACACCCAGGGTGTTGGAAACTGTGTTGAAGTGTTGCAAGGTGTTGCTTTTATAACACTTTGATTAGGTGTTAAGCAACGCCTTCACAGTCTGCATGTTGTAACACTTGAAGTAAGTGTTAACAGCGCCGCCATCGCTAACGAGCGCGGCCAGATTCAAACTTTTTGTAAACGATTGCCATATTGGAATCGCGGTTCGAGGATGCGAAGGTACGTGGAGCAAACTTGGCTGTAGGAATAGATCTGATTGATTAATTTAAAATAAACTTATATTTCATATTCACTTAACTTAGGCCTAGCATTATTAATTTGTGTTCGCAATTAGGCCTATGTGTAGAAGCGGTTCTTTCGTTGGCCTGGCCTGCCTGCCTGGGTTAGCCTAGCTAAGACCTACTACTAGTACTAGGGCCTAGGCCCTAGGCCTAGCCCGGCTGAGACTAGAGAGAGTGAGAGTAGTCGGCCTAGGCTAGGCCCTAGGCCTAAGATTAGCTAGGCCTATCATTGACCTAGACTCTAGTTTAGTAGACCAAGCCCTAGGATAGGCGCCTAGCACCCCTAGGCCTAGGCTAGCAGTAGTAGTAGATTAGCATTGCTATTAAAACAAGGTTAATTTATTTATGCTAATGTGGCTAGGCCTAACTGCTGTATATGGTATGGCCTACCCTCATATTAGTTAGGCTAAGCAGGGCACCTTAAATGATGATTGGTACATGTGAAGGAGCAATCAAGTGTTTGATTATAGCCCCCAGGTCTTATTATCCTGATCCATTACCCAGGCTTATTTTATCTTGGTAAGTTCTGTCCTTAGTGTAAGAGATATATAATGCTATTGTAATAGCAATTATTGTGCAGAGATAACATGAGCTAATCAAGTATATATATATATTAATTATGTAATGTCTTCTTATAAATAACATATTTTTAATAGGAAATTATGGCATAAATACAATATATTTGGAGCCATTTCAATGCAGGCATTTGAATGTGTCATAGCACTGGCCCTTTCCACTGCTATCTTTTAATTCACCACAAAGGCAATGCAAACTATAACAGGCAGTAATTATAGCCAGGATTAGCACACTGTATCCTCCTACAGTATATACTACCTCATACGATACTGTAATATACTACGCTTATGTGTCCCCAGCTAGCAAGCGACGTTGGTTGAAGGTCAAATAATTGCGTTGGCACAACGTACTTACACAAATGTTGGCCTGATGTTTGGCTTTCCATCGGCCCAACGTGGATTCAGCTTGTTGGAAAGACGTCGGCCCGACTAGTTGGATCAGCGTTGGCCCGATAATGCTTGTGCAACCTCGCCTAACCACGTTGGCCCAACGTACCTTCGCTTTTCCATCGGGCAACGTCGATTCAGCCCGTTCGAAAGATGTCGGTCCGACTAGTTGGATCAACTTCGGGCCGATATGTTTGTGCAACGTCATCAAACTACTTTGGGCCAACGTTCCTTACTGATGTTGCATAGCCGTTAGCCTTTCCATCTTGCCAACGTCGATTCAGCCAGTTGGAAAGACGTCGGTCCGACTAGTTGGATCAACGTCGGGCAGATATGTTTGTGCAACGTCGTCCATCCACGGAAGAACGTACCTTTTCTGATAAGACGTTCATTTTTCCACCGGGCCAACGTCGGTTCAGCCAGTTGGAAAGACGTCAGTCCGACTAGTTGGATCACCGTCGGGGCGACGGCGTTTGTGCAACGTCATCAAACTATGTTGGGTCAACGTTCCTTTTCTAATGTTTGCCTAGACGTTCGGGTCAACGTTCCTTTTTTAATATTTGCCTATACGTTCGCTTTTTCATCGGGCCAACATCGATTTCGCCAGTTGGAAAGACGTCGGTCCGACTAGTTGCTCAACGTCGGCCGATATGTTTGTGCAACGTCAAACAACGTTGGCCCAACGTATTTATACCAACGTTGGTTAGACGTTTGCATATTTATCAGACCAACGTGGGTTCAGCTTCTTTGAAAGACGTTAACCCAACTAGACTAACGTTGACCCGACGTTTAAGCAAAGTTTACACACATTTTGAGAAAAATATCGTCTTAACTACTGTACTGGTTGGAGCAACGTCGTTCCAAAGTTTGTTCTAGCGCCGACTTCAATATACCGGCAATGAAGGTATATTTATATGCAGTTCCAGTTGCTTTTTTGTTGGTCGTCGGACAGATAGGTCGAGGTGCATTGTAATTTATATGGCAGCATCACGACGTCGCTGGTCTGATATGTTTTAGTCTGTATTCAGTATTCGTTACAGTGTTTTAACTTAACTGTGCAAAATATTGACAGATTTTAATTAAGGCTTGTGTACTGCGTTGAACAGGTGACCTTATATCTCATTAAAACTATTTAAAAAAAGTAGATAGTAAGAGCGTAGATTACTCTAGCGTTCTAAAAGAAAGTACCCAATATAATAAAATCTTTCACATTATTAATTCAGCCATAGGCTATGAAAGTTGTTCTCTTTTGGCTTAATTAGTATATTTTGGTATTAAATATATCTGCGGACATTAGTAATAGCCTCAGTGGGTTCATGGCATGCACAATCATAGAACTAAAAACAAGTCCTAATTGGTGCATGCAAGACATGCCAGGAATGAAGATGTTACAATAGGCCTACAGCTACACAGTACTGCACTTACAAGAACCTGACACTGATGACCTTACCACACTAACCCTCATTAACCTGGGTGGGGTGCTCATCATACCAGTGTCATCACACCACTCAGCCATCTGCCTACCTGTCTCGACTTACTGGTAGTTATTAGAGGTTGAGTAATGATTTGTTTATAGTAAACTATCCTCATGGTTCCATCTCCATTTACTAGTAAGACATTAACTTTTAAGTTAACCTCAATTTGAATACAGTACTGCAATGTACATTTTATTTAACCCTGGAGGTATGGTTTTAACCAGATAAGCTAATAATATTTTGTCAATGAATTTTAAAAAAACAATACAACAAATTTGACTTACTGTACACACTCGCGTATAAGACGACCCCGGAGTTTGAGTAGATTTTTGAATGATTTTTGTATGCGTATAAGACAACCCCTGTTTCATCGTCGGAATTCCTACTTTTTTCTGCTTTTTACTGTCTTGATAAAAAATAGAGCAAAATACAAGACTATCTTCCAAAATATTACCACTTTTAGGAGTTTTTAAATGTTTATTAAAACCTTATTTCCTCGTATGGAAGTAGTAAATTTGCTTGTTACGGACAACCCACATATAAAACAAACATAATTTAGTAAATCTAAAATTTGTGTGTCGTGTGTGTAAGATGACTCCCAGTTTTTCCATTGTAATTTTGCTATTTTAAGCCGTGTCTCATACACGATTTTATACAGTAATTTGATTTGACATTCTTGATTATGGTCAGTTGAGAAACATATCTCTGCTATATAGCACGAGATCATTTTTTTTTACTGTGCAATTTATTTTTTATAAATTTTATATTACTTTTATATTGATCAATGATAATGTGTATATGTCTTAGTTTACTTCTTGTTATGGACTCAAATGGAGATAAGTTTACTTTGATTTAAAACTTTATTTGGTTATCCAGGTTCAACAGTACAGTAATTCCTTTTTACTTGTACCGTGTACATGTTATATAAATTATATATTTTTTTAAAATCATGTTCTTAAGTGCGGATCATATGTAACACACAAATTTACTACTGAAATGAAGCTCCTGAATAGTATGAATCAGGGAACAGTTAAATTACATGAATGAACGAAAAAGACATGGTTGAAACGCTTCGTGCACATGTCTCTTATACACATCTAGATGTGTATAAGAGACAGGAGATATATAATGCTATTGTAATAGCAATTATTGTGCAGAGATAACATGAGCTAATCAAGTATATATATATATTAATTATGTAATGTCTTCTTATAAATAACATATTTTTAATAGGAAAGGGAAATTTTTTACGCCTTTTTAGTAGCTGCGCTGACCAAATATTCAGGGTCAAAGGTCAGAATAGCCTTTAAATAGCATGTTCCGGTTCATAAATCCACAACTACTGGATAGCAATGCACGAAAATTGTGTCTACACTTAGATTTTGTGGGGTCAACATTTATTGAAACATTTATACGGCCTTCTAGTAGCTGCGTTGACTAAATATTTAGGGTCAAAGGTTATTGACCTTTATACAACTATGATGGTCATAACTCCTCAACCAGTTTGCCTACATGGACAAAAATAGTGGCAACATCTATGTTTTTGGGATAATTTTTTTTAAAGTATTTTTGCCACCTTATGCTGCATTGACTAATTATTCAAGGTCAGAGGTCATTGACCTTTACACAATATATGATGGTCATTACTCTTTAACCACTTGGTCAAGAAGCACAAAAAATATTGGCTACACAAAACATAAAAATTCACTTCCTGCCTATGATTGACTTGTATTCTGGTGACAGATCGTGTTTACTTTCAGCAATACATTATGTATCAACCATTGTGAGGAAATATGGCCAGGATACAGTGGTAACATTTGACCAGCCACTCTACTGGAAAGTGGTAGAAATAACTTTGAACTCTCCAGAACTGAATAATGTAGTTGTCATGATGGGTGGATTTCACTACCTCATGGACCTCCTTAGAGCAATAGGAAAGCTGATGGAAGGCAGTGGCTTGAAAGAGATACTCTCCACCATATATGGTGAGAATGTGGACAGCATATGCTTACTGGCAAAGCAGTTAACAAAGCATTCAGAGGTCATCAGCTGATGGAAAAGTGCTTGAATATTTTGTTAATGAATATGCTAGAAGAGGGCAACCATGTCACAGAACTTGAAAACCTCTATTCTAAGATTGAAAAAAATGAAGCAACCATCAAGGAGATCCCAGAGAGATGTAACGTCGAAGGATCGTTGAATGACTTAAAAGCATCATTAGGATCTGAATCAAGAACATCACGCCTTTTTCTCAATTACATGTATGATAAAAATTGCCAGGAATTTGGTGGCTGCAGATCGTTCTGGCAAATTGAACTTGTTGTTAAAATCCATCAAAGACAGTCTACCTATTCTAGCCTCAAGCGGTAATTTCCTTTATCTAAGGTCATCCCACTTCTTCCTTGAAGAGATGCTAAAACTTCCAGTAGAGCACCCAGAGCTTTACCAAAGATTTCAAAATGGTTTCCATGTAATAAGACGCACTAATAATTTTTGGGCAGGACTTAGTCCCGATCTTACCATAGAGCAAACATTAATGAGATCTCTCAAAACATCAGTTGGGGTGACAAGAGGCAGTCAGATGACAGAAGCACAGCGGAATTTGTGGACACAATCAATGCCACATCGAACAGCAATTAACCTTGCTATGCAGGAGGGCACAGGTGTGGATCTGGTGACAAGCGTGCTACATGAAACATTGGGAAGAGCACGATTGCAAAGAGATTGCGATGATGTTTCTCGACTGCTTGATGTTTTAAGAGAATACTCCGCATTTTCTGCAGATCAATTTCTCAGAATATGTTGTTACTGGTGAGGTTGCAAGTCAGGAAGTCAATGTGGACTCATACCAGTCTGTTGGAAAAGATATTATTAAAGCTATGCATAAGAGAACCGCATTTTCGCATAAGTTTAAAAGAAGCCAGAAGCAGTGACAATGGGAACTACAAACAAAATAAAAGTAGACAAGGACATAAGTATTGACCCCACTGTGCTCTTTCAGCTGTTCCTTATCATACAGCAGACTGTTGATATTGATACATCTGATGAGTTCAAGTACGAACTGACTCCATATCCACCAGCCCTCTTTGTAAGAAACCATGTAATGCTGACATCTGATAAGCCAAAGTTGAAGGAAGCATTGATAGCAGAAGCAATGTCAACGTTAAAGGCATATTCCTCAAAGACATCGAATAAAGAGCAGTTAGAAGACCTAGTATATGAAAATGAGCGAGTGGATTTGATAAAAGAATCAGACATGAATGAAGCAAAATTCATATTTGAAAATAACATACCAAAGACTGACAGATTTGTAATTGATGGTGGCTACCTTTTACACAAGTTGTTATGGCCCAAAGGAGTACCTTTTCAGAAGATAGTACAAAGTTACACAGAATACACTATCCACAAATATGGCAGAGCTGATGTTGTCTTTGATGGGTATGAGCAATCCGTTTCAACCAAATGTAACACTCATGAGAAAAGAAGAAAAGGTGGTAACCAAGTAAATTTTAGCCTTAATACTGGATGCAAGTATGAAAGGGAAATCTTCTTAAGTAATAGAGCAAATAAGAAACGACTCATATCATACCTATCAGATGAATTCCGAATCCAGGTGTGTAACGTTACACAATGCATAGGAGATGCTGATGTAAATATAGTTGATAAAACCCTGGCCATTGCTGAGACTGCTTCTGTAACTTTAGCAGGAGAAGACACTGACTTGCCTGTGCTCCTGCTCTTTCATCTGAAAGATTGGCACAAGCCTGTTTTCTTGAGTAGTGATAAAAATGGGGTAAGCAAGGCAATATGCATCACAACTCTAAAAGAAGCATTGGCTGATGAAATCTGTCAAGCATTGCCCTTTCTCCATGCATTTACTGGATGTGATACGGTTTCAAGAATATCAAATGTTGGCAAGAAAGCAATCATACAGAAGTTTAAGAAGTCTGATGTACTCAAAGAATGTGCTAAAGTTTTTATGAAATCAGACCAAAATCAAGCCATAATAGAAGAATATGGGTGAACGGTAATGAAGGAACTTTTTGGTGGAAAATAAGGTACTCATTCTGAACTTAGAGATCAACTATTCAAACGAAAAGTTTCTACTTCCACAAAGGTTATAAAACCATCACAGCTGCCACCAACGAAGTCAGCGACGCATTTCCACAGTCTCAGAGCTTACCATCAGATGAACATGTGGGCATACGGTGAATACCTTAACCCATGTGAATGGGGATGGGAAAATGACGGAAACAACGGTCTGCATCCCATAATGACAAGAGATAAGCATGCACCGGAAGAGCTACTCAACATTATAAGATGTAATTGCAAGACAGATTGTAGCAACCGCAGATGATCGTGCAAGAAAGCTAATCTGCCAAGCACAGCTGCTTGTGGCCCTTGCCAGGTTGATGGCTGCGACAATGTTGATGAAGTAGTTTATTCTGATGATATTGATGGTGATGTTGATTTGTTCATATAGTCTGCATCCATACTGTTATGAAAGGAAAATTTGCATTTGGGCACAATTAGACTTACTTGAAATAGACTGTGAATACTGAGCGAAATGATAAACGAATCGGCTAAGTGAACTGACAAAAAATTCAAGTGGAAACATGTATCACATTTTACCTATTGTTAAATTACCATTTTCAGATTGTGTATCCCAAAAAGCAATGTAAGATGCATTTGACTTTTTCGTTTATGAGTGGATTGTGGAGACACTATTTTTTTGTGCATTTAGACCAAGTGGTTGAGGAGTTATGATCATCTGTTGCTTGTTATTTGTATAGCACCTTTCTTTTAAGTTACAAAGCGCTGAAGTTCTTTTTCCCTGGTCATTGGGTCTACATGCTAAGTTTTGCTGCTGGTAATCAGCGCAGGAGCAAGTAACCCCACCAGGTCCCCAGTTATACTCCTGGGTGAAGAGAAGCAATGGAGAGAAAGTGTCTTGCTCAAGGACACAAGCGAAATACACAGCGAGGGATTGAAACCCCGACGTCTAGGTTGGGAAACCAAACTGATCCCACAGCGCCAAACCGCTTCCACAATCATCATGTTATATAAAGGTAATTGACTTTTGACCCTGAATATCTGATCAACGCAGCTACTAGAAAGTTAAAAAAATGTTTTTATATAAATTGATCCCAAACACCTAAGTGTAGCCACTATTTTTGTACATCTAGGCAAAATGGTTTAGGAGTTATTACCATCACAGTTCTATAAAGGTCACTGACCTTTGACCCTGAATATTTGGTCAACGCAGATACTAGAAGGTGGCAAAAATGTTTTTAATAAATATTGATCCCAAAAACCTAGTTGTAACCACTATTTATGTGCATCTAGGCAAACTGGTTGAGGATTTATGACAATTATAGTTGTATAAAGGTCATTGACCTTTGACCCTATATATTTGGTCAATGCTACTACTACTAGAAGGCGGCAAGAAATTGTTGACCCCAAAAACCCAGGTGTAAATACTATTTTTGTGCTTTTAGAGCAAGTGTTTGAAGAGTTATGACCTAGAATATGTTATATAAAGGTCATTGACCCTTGACCATGAATATCTGGTCAACGCTACTATAAAAACGCGGCAAAAAAATTTTCATGATTATTTACATATAGGCGTACAAGAATATGCGAAAAGTCCTTTTATTAGAGTTTGTTTAAGGTCAAACCATATTTAGCCTCTACTATCAGTATTATCAATGACATTGTTAAAATTGATGACTCACTAAAATTGCTAAAACTTAAAATATATTTTTTAACAAGTGGTTATAAATAAATTATAGAAATCATAACCAATAATACAACAATTAGCATTTTTTTAATAATGCTATTGAATTAAAAAATATATACATAGGCTGGTTGTGTCATTAGAAGTAGGACATTAGATGTTACAGAGTGTAAGTCCAAGGTGATCAAGCCATTGTATTCGTGTGGTTTTATGCATTTTTATCATTAATACCACAATTATATCAAATTTAGTAGGCGCATAAAAACCTAAATTTAAAAATAATGATTTAATATACAAATTTTAATTATGTTTTCCTGGTGTCTAAAATTACAAGATTAAAAACATCTGAAATCAAATTTAAATGTAAATACGAAGATTTGAAATCCGGTTTAAATTCGAAGAATATAGTGCCTGAAATGGCATGTTGTTCAGTCACTGTCAGTTAAATGAAGAACTTCTTCCTCTTGTGCTGTAGCTGAAAGGAAAAAGACAGGAGGTATATTGCGTACAACGTTTGAAAAGATTTGTAATGTTTATAACGTATTATTACGTAGTATTAACGTATTAGTGGTCTAATGGGCCAATGCATTAGTTAAGGATCAAATAAATTCAACTAGATTTTAAATTTATACAAATTGAAATGAACATATAGGTTCATCGAATAAATTATAGATCAAATGATTCATTAACTGGTCGATCAGCTGCTTAATTTATATTATCATTTAATCGGTTGTGACAATCACGTATTCAATCAAGTATTCAATCAATCAATCACTCAATATTTAGTTAATTAGTTTAACCAATTATTAATACATGTAAAATCCAAACGTATGAAGTGGAAATAAAACTTACCTCTCTGCTTCTCGGCTCTGGCCTTTCTTCAAAGTAATCAGTCTTAACTTTACTTAAGCTATGATTTTATTTTTTCCTCAGATATAGCTTCAGTGATATCCCTTTAGTCCTTTTTGCCAAAGCTAAATAAATTAAAAGTTTAAATAGACACAACTACAGATACAGTCATATAGGTTTATGTTTGAAAAAGTCATGGTTGAAACACTTCGTGCACATGTATTTCAAATAAATTGCGGCAAACTAACAAAAATGTCTTTGGTTTTATTGAATATATTATGTATAATACATACATATATGTTAAATAAATTATAGAAATCATAACCAACAATACAACAATTAACATTTTTTTAATAATGCTATTGAATTTAAAAAAAAATATACATAGGCTGGTTGTGTCATTAGAAGTAGGACATTAGATGTTACAGAGTGTAAACTAAACTAAATACATTTAGATGACCACCTACTTTACTTTATAATGTTTTTTCACGTTGAGAAAGTTCAAAGGACAGGACGACATACTCGTGTCTCTGTTATAATATTATAATGTATTAATATTCATAGTTGTCTAAATTTAATTATAAAATTATTATGGATAATTTGAATAGAAATGGTTCTATTTACAGCCATTGAAACATATTGTACTGTATTGTTGTTTAATTAATTTATTACCCCATCTTTTGACTGCAACCATGGATATTCCATTAGATGAACATAGATTATTAAAATTGATATTATTTTTTGTTGTGCTAACGTGCAATTAAATCACTTTTCTGCCCTGATTCGGAAAAAGGCATTAGCTACATTTTTTTTTGAATTGAGATTTTTGTCTTATATGACTCCTGAGTGTATAATCTTTAACCTTAATTTACTAGAAAGCCAACAATATTACTCTAAATATGATATTTTTTTTTAATGGGCATTATACACGCCACTACAAATAATTTGGAATAAGGCATCAACTGCACAATACAGCATTGAACGGTTGAATTCGCACACAGGCAGGAAGCAGTTATCCAATCAGGTGCCAGTGGGATGAATATAATTAGATCTCTAAAGACAATGCCTAGTTTATTCCAGCTTTTTTCTAGGAATTAATTCGAAAGAGGCATTATCTACATTGTTTTTCTTAAACCTTTACGAAACTTCATATCATTCATTCATTATTTCTTTTACTTTGACACAAGTTACAGATTATTTAGGAGCTTTTTGACTTGTAATTATTATAAATATTAATTTTAATGCGAAATTCTGTGCATCTTTTTTTACATGTAATACTTTTATAAAAATATTTTTAATTGCTTTATTCAATGTGTTTTACTAAATATGTTTTTCGCTAATTTAATAAAAACTTAATATTAACAATCCATAAGCAATACAGATATTACTTTGTAAGTTTGAGAACATTTTATTTTTGTCATCTTGATTTTAATTGAACGAGTTTCTAGTCCACATCGGCCGTCGCGAGGCAAAACAACGTAACTGACATTTTTGTCGATTTTGAGATAATATAATTTGGCGGCATAGGCCTATTAACCACTTCTGATTTACCTGTGAAAATTCCAGATCTCATTAATGAGACATTACGGGATTAGCACAACCTATTTTTAAGCACAAACCTTAAAATCCAGTGAATTTCCGTGGTTAAACCAGGTACGTATCCAGGGGGGGGGGGCCGTTGGAGCCGCGGCTCCCCCTCCCCCTTTGTACACAGTGTTAAAATTTTAAAGCTTATTCTTGAGCCAATACAAATTCTTTCCTGGGATCACTCAAAATGAATACTTCTAAACATGTAAATATGCACCAGTACACGTTATACATAGGCATAATAGAACACATAGGCCTAAGCGTGATTTAAAAAAATCTTAAATCCATAAATCTCAGGCCAGGTCTTTTAAGATAGAAATGCGATACTGTGGTCCAATTTCGTTTTTATCCTTTTGTAAGTTTCTTTAAATGTTTGTTTAATAATACTACTACTACTAATAGTAATAATAATAATAATAATAACAATGATGATGACAATAGTAATAATTGATATTAATATTAATAACAATAAAAAGTGAAGAAATTGTGCTAAATGCGAAAAAAATGTTGTGATTTGTTGATCATACTATAGTATACATAGTTAAAGCTTAGTAAGTTATAATTAGGCCTAAGTTGTCCTGGATATTAAGTAGATTCCTGATAAAAGATCATGAGAAATTTGTTGGCGTTTCATTTTGACTATAATAGTAATGTGATGATGATGAATTTTACTATATAAAAGTGTCATTTCCGGCCATCTCGAGAGGTACTATTTCCTCAAATTTTCTCACCTCAGCCCCAGCCATGTTGGGGCTGAGGTAGTTGGGAAATCACGTTTTTGAAGTAGGCCTATGTAAAGTACATACTCAAAGACAATGTTTTTAAGCTTTGTTTTCTATGGTATACACACACACACACACACACACACACACACACACACTCACATTAATAAGATCTCTATGGTTGTCAAAATCCCTGATGAAAGATCATGAGAATTTTTTTTGGCGCTTCATTTTGACTAATGCTGATGTGATGATAATGAATTTTACTAAAAGTGTCATTTCTGGCCATCTAGAGGTACTATTTCCTCAAATTTTCTCACCTCAGCTCCAATCATTGTGAGGCTGAGGTGGGTGTCGACTCACAAAATGCCCTCCCCTTCCACCTTTCAAAACAGATCTGTGCCCTTCCCTGGGTATGACATTAAACTCCATCGTGTCGGCTCCTGATGTATGTCTTAGTTTTTAGGATGTGAACTGGTTTTTCATGTCCATTTTTCGTGATTAGGCCTATGACTGGATAAAGAATGTTTTGAGCAGAGGTGGATTCAAGGACCCCCCCCCCCCTTCATTTTATTTTTTTAAGGAAAACCCTTCATTTTTTTGAGGAAAAAAAAAAGAAAAATATATTCAAATTGAAGTGCGAGAGTGTAATTTCCGGACATCTAGAGATGCCCTAATCATAAATTTTCAGCTCAGCCCCAACCATGGTGGGGCTGAGGTGGGTGGTTCCTCGGTCTGTGAAACTCCCTCCATGGTTCACCTCTCTTTCGAATTCCTGGATCTCCCACTGTTGATTTATTATATAATTATTTTTGCGCTTATTTATAATGCGTCTATTGCAATTTTCACTTTATCCTCTCAACCAGTCCTAAGAACGTTCAGAGTGCGCTACTTCACAGGGAGATTTGACCCCGCCGGGGTCATACGTAATTCACATCACGGCTCCCCCCCCCCCTTTCAAAATCCTGGCTACGTCCCTGGGTTAAACAACGTAACTGCAAGATTATGGGGCAAAACAACGTATCTACGATGTATATGTAGATACGTTGTTTTGCATCGGAATGGGATTTAAAAATTGTTTTAGGCTGACGGAGTTTGCAAGGTAAAATCAATCGGTAATTGTGATTTCATATGAATAATCAATAACAGCGACGTATGAACAAGTTAGATAATACATGGGATTTAAAAATTGTTATAGGCTGACAGAGTTTGCAAGGCAAATTCAATCGGTAATTGTGATTTCATATGAATAATCAATAACAGCGACGTATGAACAAATTAGATAATACATGGGATTTAAAAATTGTTTTAGGCTGACAGAGTTTGCAAGGCAAAATCAATCGGTAATTGTGATTTCATATGAATAATCAATAACAGCGACGTATGAAGAAGTTAGATAATACATGGGATTTAAAAATTGTTTTAGGCTGACGGAGTTTGCAAGGAAAATCAATCGTAATTGTGATTTCATATGAATAATCAATAACAGCGACGAATGAACAAGTTAGATAATCCATGGGATTTTAAAATTGTTTTAAGCTGATAGAGTTTTGCAAGGCAAATTTAATTGGTTAATTGTGTTTTCATATGAATAATCAATGACAGCGATCGACGTATGATCAAGCTAGATAATACATGGGATTGAAAAATTGTTTTAAGCTTGGTTATCCATGGTATTTTGATATGAATAATCAATAACAGCGAAATATGAACAATCTAGATAATGCATGTGATTGTCCAAAACGTGGTAAATCCAAAAATATGTCACAATTAACACAATACCGAGGCTGATTGTTCCTAAAGCAAAAACAACGTATCTGTGAATGTCGCTAATAACTTTGCAATAAACAAACGGCTGCAATTAAAATTGTATAATATAAACACCATGTCTAGATATACAATTCTGCAAAATTTCAAAATGGTACGCAATAAAAGCCTAAAACAATTTTTAAATCCCATTCCGATGCAAAACAACGTATCAACATATACATCGTAGATACGTTGTTTGGCCCCATAACCTTGCAGTTACGTTGCCTGGTTACCGGGATTCGCTGGGGCCAAACAGACATTGGTCGGCCATTTTGTTGTATTCCTAATGCACTGCAATTTTGTAGTACCTTTTAAAATCGTACCCCCGGAACGTAGGCCTAAGCGTCGGTACACAGACGACACGTACGGGGATACTCACTAAAATAAAGGCCTCTACTAGGCCTCTATGTTTTGTCTGGAGTAGTTACAAATGGCGTATTTACCATTTATGTAGACTTGTAAGTTATAATCTAACAACAGTAAATTACATAACAACTAATTTAAAAGTAATATTACTTGTGGGTATCGTCTCGTACGTACATTTCTTTACAAAAAAAAGTGATTTAACCACGACAGTACGTGTCGGCGGTGTACCGACATATAGGCCTAAGTAACACTCCAGAAGTTTTAAAATGCTAATTTTTAAAACTTATAATCCGAAAATTAAGGTAAACTTTACAATATATGGTAAATAGATTATTTAGTATTAGTGCCTTTCCAAAAAAAAAACCGGATGATGCAATATAAGTTTTCCAAATAGCGATTTTAAAGAGGTACTACAAAACTCAGTGCACTAGAATACAACAACATGGCCGATCAAGGTTTGTTTGGCCCCAGCGAAACAGGTGCCTAGGCAACGTGACGTATGACTTTTTCTCCCTATAGTCTTCTTGCAATATTTTTATATATTAAATCACCAGAAATGTTAGTTTACATTAGTTCACTAAACAACGCAGAGATATGTAATTTTGACGAGGTACATTTTTTTGGTATGTGTTTAAGGCAGAGTAGGGCAGGTGATCCTTCAATTCCTCTGGTTCTACTGTGCGAAACGGGGACTGACCATTATTCCGAAGGCCCATTGGTCCAAAGGTCCATTGGTCCGAAGGTCCATTGATCCGAAGGCCCATTGGTCCGAAGGTCCATTGGTCCGAAGTCCCATTGGTCCGAATGTCCATTGGTCCGAATGCCCATTGGTCCGAAGGTCCATTGGTCCGAAAGTTTAAGATAGGACACAATAAGATACGGTACCATATTTCATAAATAGAAACAAGAACCATAGTGACAATCGAACAAAATCACATATGGATGACAGATACCCTATCAAAGATGAAATCAGGATCCCGATCGGGATTCAGTGAGATTCCATCTGAATAACCCCATCACGCCGGAATTTTGTTAGGATTCCTCGTGATGAACGGGAATTCATTTGTGAAATTACGGGATTTTGTACGCAATAATTGGATCGGCGGGATTTGGTAAAATTACGGGATATTTTAAAGTCGGGATCGGTGAGATTTTTTACGCATATAATATTATTGACAACAATGAAGTGTTAAGTTCATGAAATCTGTAGACTTGATAGGCAAGGTGGTATATTACTTTACTTTAAAAATGGTAATCTATTAAAGAAATGAATATGTTTGACGAAGATGGAAAGCACTATCGGCAGAAATAAACACACCCCACTCAATAGCTCTGTAGGCAATTTTTAGACCACCCAAAGCAAAGGCTGAATATTTAACAAAACTTAACCTAACGTATCAAAATTTTACCGCATTATATATTGATGCCGTTATGTTGGATTTTAATCTAACCTAAATAGATGAACACCATAGTCGGTCAAGGTAATATAATGCAAGTTATTCATAAGTTTTTACAACAGAAACTATTAAAACAATTATTGACCTAATATTTGTCACTAAACAAAATATATCAACTTATGATGTAATTAGCCTTCGGCTTACTGACCATTGATTGATTTAATAAAATCGCAAAATAAAAAAAAATGTACCAAAAAGTTAGTAAATCAAGATCATTGATGGCAACAACTTTATTGGAACCACATTAAATATTGCCAAGATGAAATTTGCAAACAAACAAACAAACGATAAATACTTCGTTTAAAAAAAAGCACTTAAAACAAAGGACCCTAAAATGTCTGGGAAAAGGCTAAACAATTAAGAAATACTCTAAGGTGAATAATTTAAATGCAGAATAGAAAGACCTTATGATGATATTTTAGTGTTTAAATATTATTAAAACCTGTTTGATACTTTTATCCCCTACTAGCATATTTTTTCTGGATCCTCTCCTGCTGATAATGTTAACAAAGGTGACGAATGATCCTGACGATTATAATGATGATGAGGATGTTGGCGACGATGACAAAGATTATTTGGGTATTAAAACACCAATCAAATATATAAATATTTAAATAACATACACTTGGTCTGGTCCACTTTGGGTAGCTGCCACTTGAACTTGTACACATACTTGTTGCCTTTCGTGCTGGAGTACCTATTTGCCGGTCAGTAAAATCAGATTGATCCTATTGCTGGGCAAGTCCTTCTGTACCTTTGTCTTCTCTGAGCGCATCAATTGCTTTGGAGAGCCTTCCTCTGTCTCCAAATTTATTTACTCCTATTTCTTTTAAATCACCTTCCGTCATTGTTATTAAACACTCCATGTCTACAGCATTATCTGTACAAAAGAATTATGAAACTATATAATATTAACTCAATTATAGCAAACATTAAATTTAACTTACAATTTGCACTGTTTTGCAAACCTAACCTCATGTGATATTCAATAATGTGGATCAAGTAGACTGTGAGTAGTAGGTATGCAAGAATTTTATTACTGTAGTACTCCGATGAACTAGGCATTTTTTTTAATTTTAAACAGGGAATTTACTATACATGAACATCATGAAAAGTTGAATAAAACAGCCAAATGTAATATTAAAAATTATACTATTTTATTAGTATTTATTAATATTTTGCAATTGTCAGGTTCTGTATTTACTAATTTTATTACTGATTTTATCTATGACTCCTTACTGCATCTGGGAAAACAAGTTTTTTTCGTTTTCAATGTTCCATTGGTTATGACAATAATCAATATATTATTCTGAGTCTAATTCCATAATTGTTTATGAAATAAAATTTACTTAAAAGGACTAAATAGGCCTATTGTTACTGTATCAAATAATGTTACTTTATCAAGTAATTATCATTACTTGATACAGTAACATTACTTGTTACTGTATCAAGTAATGATAATTTAAAATAATCTTCCATTTGTGCAATTCCATACAGGCCCTGGGCCCTAGGCTAGGTTAGTAATAGGCAGCAGGCCCAGGGACCTACCAGGCCTAGCCTAGGCCTATTTATAACCTAGGCCTAGCCGCACTAGGCCTAGGCCCTTATTATACTAGATAAAGCCTAGCCTAAGCTCAGGTATGCATTCACTCTCATAACTACTAGCCTAGGCATATAGGTAGGTAGGAGGATAGTTTAGTAGCTTGGGCCTAGCCTAGAGCCTATACCTAGCCTAGAATTCCCTTACCAAAATGGCCAATTTATTCGAATTGGAAAAAAAAATCATATTGGATCCAATTGGAAAATACATCATTGGATTTTGGCACTTTCCAATTGGAAATTACATCATTGGATTTTGGTACTTTCCAATTGGAAAATACATCATTGGATTTTGGCACTTTCAAATTGAAATTGTTTCCAATTGGACTTTTTTCCAATTGGATGTTATTAGCTCAATTGGAACAATTCCAATTGGAAAGTGCCAAATTCCAATGGGATAAAAGTGGATTTTGGCACTTTCCAATTGGGATTTATCCAATTGGATATTATAAACCCAATTAGATAATATTCCAATTGGAAAGTGCCAAAATCCCATTTTATCCCATTGGATTTTGGTACTTTCCAATTGGAATGTATCCAATTGGATATTGTAAACCCAATTGGAGGTAACATTCCAATTGGAAAGTGCCAAAATCAAATTTTATCCAATTGGATTTTGGCACTTTCCAATGGGAATGTTATCCAATTAGAATTTTATTCAATTGGATAACATAAAAAAGATGGACACCAATTGGAAAATGCCAGAACCAAATGAGGCTTTAAAGAGGTTGACAAACACTGCTAAATACTGAAAAGAAAAGAAAAAGAAACATTGTTATTTGCATTTATTTTATTTATTTAAAATACAAAAATGAAATACTGCACAAAGCCTGTTCGTTAAAAATATGCTATAATAATGTTATGGAATATAAAACTATTGTTCACAAAACATATTTTAAATCTGGTTTCTGTTAAATATATACAGTCATACCTACAGTAATAATTATTATGTACTGTGCACCCCATCTTTATTTTTTATTTTAGCACTTTAGGTTTCGCAGGTCAGCAATCTTCTTTACTATAGCTGTTACAGTAACTTTGCAATTGTCCTAGTAGTTCTCTATAACTGCACCGGACATTCTGAAAAACAATAATATTATAAAGATTAATTTTAAAAGCTAATCAGCATGAGGGAAATTAATTTCATTTCACATGTCCTTGGACAAGTAGCTTAAAAAATTCAGTTGTCCTGAAGACATACACTCCCCAAAATGTACTCATATTGGGAAGAATTTTAAATGGTGCTAGCGAATGGCCAGAGTGAGGTACTACATGCATATTTAAGTATCCAACTCACCCTTTTTTAATATTCTTTTCCTGGTCGACAGCTTGAAATTCACGCTTACAAGTTTTTGACGAACAAATTCATTTTTGGAGTGGTCGATATCAAAAACACAAATTAAAATTCCTATAGCCTTGACACTTGTTGGAAAGTTGAAGTTAAAATTAAATGTTTAGTTTCAACAGAAAATACCTGACATCTGATTGCAGAGCCTTGCTTCAAAATTCATTTAATCTGTTAAAAACAATCAAAAACAATATACAGTAGGCCTAGAGATAAAAACCAGTTTGATATAGTGATACTGATGATATAATAATAATCATTCAATAATTATCAACAATAATTAATTAAACAGTACTACTAGGCCTAGCATGCCTTTATCTAGGGCTAGGCTTAGACTAAAGGCCTAGAGATAGCCTAGCCTTCCCTATGCTAGGCCTTGGCTCACATAGGCCTAGGTCTACTACTACTACTACTAGCCTAGGCCTAGACGTACTAGTAATCAAAATTACATCCCCCTGCTGGCCAGGTTAATAGGCCTTTATATTATCTAAATCGACAAATTTAAATTAAAAAAAATTAAAAAGTTTAAAACAAATATGATTACCTGTTTTTATTGTGTTAGGCTGTGCCAGCATAGCCAGGCTTGGACAGGCCTAACGATATGGCATGTAGCAGAAAAAGCCTAGCCCCACCACACAGCCATTCTACCCACCCTGAAGGCCTTCATGCCTAAGGAAGGCTATACACTGCACTATTCTAGGCCCCTCAGGTCACTTGCATTTGGCTGGCAATGTTCGATTTTTAAATTCATTTTCTAATTAATCTAAGCCAATATTCGTTTCAAAAAAAAGTCTAAGATAAAGGACCAGGCTTAATATTGTATTAAATAGTTTAAGAATTTGAACACAAAATTGATAAAATACTTACTTTTTATGAACAAAAACAACTCAGAGCAGGACAGCCTGTCATATGCTCTCACCCATTGTGCAAAATGGCGCATTTTAACTTTATAACTTTTATCACGCAGTTGTCAAGAAACCTGTTAATACTGCATTCTGATTGGTCAAATAAATCCCAATTGGAATTAACACAATCCAATTGGATAATTGTTATCCAATTGGGATTTAAAGACAATCCAATTGGATAATTGTTATCTAATTGGAATATAAAGACAATCCAATTGGATATTTGTTACCCAATTGGAATTTTAAAACAATCCAATCGGATATTTCTCTCCCAATTGGAATAAAAAACAATCCACTTGGATTTGATTTCCAATTGGAATTTCAAGACAATCCAATTGGATATTTCTTATCCAATTGGAATCTAAAGGCAATTCAATTGGATATTTGTTATCCAATTGGAATAAGTAAAAATTCCAATTGGATTAGAAATCTGTTCCAATTGACTTTGCTTTTTTTTTTAGTTCAATTGGTATTTGTTATCAAATTGGATTTAAAAAAAAATTCAATTGGAGATTAATATTGTCCAATTGGATTTTTCCAATTTCTAAATGGTCATTTGTCATCCGATTCATTCCAATTGGATTTATAAAAAAAAAATCCTATTGAACATTTGTTATCCAATTGATCTCATTAGGATTTTTTCCAAGATTCCAATTGGAATATTTTTTTCGTAATTGGAACCAATTGGATCCAATTCATTCAAATTACAATCCAACTGACTTGACAACTGACAATTGGAATGAATTGGTCATTTTCGTAAGGGCTGGAAGACCGTCACAGGCATTTATAGGCCTAGGCTAGGCCAGGCCTTGGTAGGTTAGTCCCTGGCCTACCCTAGGACCAAGTCTTCCTGCGTGTCCGGCTGGCACATGGCTATATAATACTGCCTAGGACCAGGCTAGTGGCCTATAGGCTAGCCTGGCCTAGGCCTAGGCTAGGCTAAAAAAAAGCCGCCATAGCACCACACGCCGGCCAGGCCCTGTATGTGTAGTTGTCACTCCTAACTCACTCACACAGTCGCATCACACTCAGTCACGGTGAAAACCTTTTATGTTGACTTAAAATTAAAGTTTAAAATTACCTTCAAATATTTGCTGTATTTCTGGGCCAAAATGGTTATCAGTTATGAAGCCATGGACACTGGCAAATATGCTACTTCTTCCAAAAGCTCATCCATTATTAACGACTTACACATGCGGCCAGCACAATGCAAGGCAAGAGAATCATCGAAAGAGGCGCGAATCGTCTGCTGGAAACCAATTTCTGATTGGTTGGGATACAGAGAATGATAATTTCTGATTGGCCAAAGTTTCACTCTCACTGCTGGAGTAAAATTATTTGGGCACTTCTTCTGTCGAGTGATTAAAAGCTATTGCTGGACCGGACAAAAGAGTGAATTGTCACTCGTATGGAGTGAAAGTTATTTCACTCTCGATTTCGAGTGAGTTGTTCACTCTTTTGCATTTACAGACGATTTAAAGTTCCGTACTAAAGTACCTTGACTTTGTGTGGTGGCGCTGTTTGTTTACTTCGTCTCTGTATAATAGGCCTCAGAAATACAACTAAAAATAAAAGTAAACTTTTTTTTTTAAACGTAATAATTGAAATGTGTGGTTTAATACACATATAAGTAACTTGTAATTAGTTATGAAAGATAGCTTATATTTTCCGTCATATCTGATATACTACGCGAATTCCTGTACCAATAAACTCGCTAGCGTAGCGATTAATACATCGTTCCACTTCATTGATTTCGCTGACTCAGAAGAATTACGTAATGTAGCGCCCTCTATAGTTCAACCTCTTTTTGTCCAAAACTCCTATTCGTGAAGAGACCCACCTCGGATCACAATTCAACTGTGGAGGTGTGTACATATTTGTACATAGTAGAAGTTGAACGATTAGTTTATTTATTCTGGTTTATTGATTCGTTTTTTTATTTATTTATTTATTTATTTTATTTCTTTCTATAAATTCTAATGCTCTAGTATGCTTAAACGTGTAACGTTTAACTAAAGGAGGGAGTTAATTGTCACATTATAACTTTCTATTTTATCCTACCAGACGCGTATTGCCTTAATATTTAAATAGTATGCTACTCCACTTAGTGAATAATAGCTCTTAGTCCATGACAAAAGATTGTTGCATTGTTGCTAACTTTGCATATGCGTAAATCCGTTGCCAGCCATTCATATAAAATGACTAGCGCGAGAATTCGAATCACTCTCAAATTTACCACCATACGTTTGAGTCAACCCACAGCCAATTCTGTGAGGTTCATGAGACGAGCAATATTATATTAAGCTTATCATGGGATGCAGTGTGCATTGGACGCACGAAACTGTATAAGCCTTGGCCTTTGTGAATTTAAACAGTTGGTAGAACCGTGATAAAGTGGTTTTTGTTCAGTATAAACTGACGGAATGGGGCGAGTTAGGATAGAAACTCCGACAAGACTCGCAGCTGAACCTGGTGGAGCTCGTATGTTAACCTACAGTACGGTAGTGGACATTGTGAGTATCTGAATAATTGTTATAATTGAAAGAAATGTAATGCCTTATGGATATTTAGAAATTGATTGTAATGAATACCATAAAATTTTAATGCATGGATACTTGGATTATAATCTGAAAACTATTAGAAGTTTATATATAGGTACAAAATTTAACGTGTATTATTGATGTATGTGTATAGTTAAATATATGTGTGTATATGTGTCTATATATAATTATACACATACATGAACGTGGCTGGTTGGTTTTATCAGACATCCTTGTTTTTATGCATAATATTTTGCTTTAATACAGTGTCACCTAACTTTCCATTTGTGATCTACTGGTCATTGTTGTATGGAACTGTTATGCTAATGATGAAGCGTATGGTAAACCAAAGCTACCTATAATGCTGTGGTTCGAAAGAACGCACTATAAGCCAAAATCATAGTAATAAGATATTGAGAAAAACGTGTTTCTTGTTAGCCTTTTGTTATGGAAATGAATTATACTGAATTTTGTGTGTAATTGTACTAACTACACAACAGAAAAACATACTGAAGTACTTTTTGTATATATATATTTTTCTATAACCTAGTAAAAATGGACATAATGCGCTGTTCCAAGTTAAAACAAAAGCAAATGAAGCCTGAAAAATCTGATGTTAGGCATTATATCAAATTTTGCCAGTAGAATGTATGCATTATTCTTTTATGAAAAATACCAAATTAAATAGGACTTCAGAGGTTTACATTCCATATGTTTAAATAACTTAAAACAAAACAGAAAGTTTCTTAAGGTTTTTTGTTAATGTTATTTAGCAACATTATCGCATTCACTGTCATATATTATTTACAAAATGTGTCTGATATGATTTAATAAATGTATTTCCCCTAAAATATGGTATGGTATATGAAAAAATTAATTTAAATACTATCATTAACCTCTATAGAAAGAACAAGTAACAACGCTGTTAGTAGGTTTTTACAACATATATAATCAATTTATTTAAATTCACTATGAAAAATACCCGCCTTTCAATTTAATAAACAAAAAATAAATACCCAACTTCTAAACACTTCTTCATGCCCATTTATAAATTTGTTTCCTTAAATTATAGGAAGTGTACTAATTTAAATATAGCTAAATATTTTAAATGTAAATTTAGCATAGTTATTATATCTTGATCATTCATGACACCTGATACAATGCTAATCATTTTACAAAAATTTTTTTTTACAAGTCTTGCGGGCACAACACACCGAAGAGCGTATTGATAATCCAAAATGGATTAAAGGACCAGTATTTCTGTTGGGTGATGATGACTGTATGTTTGATTCTCAGTTATAAACGAAATCAATAATGCCAACACCATGAATAGTTGTTGGCTTAATTTTTGTTTTATGAAGACGATGTTAGGCCATGTGTACGCAGGCTGGCATCTCGCATATGTGGTTTTGTTAGTGAAAACACATGTGCGTACTGTACGTTTGCATGGCTTTTAATGGCCTTGTTTATATCCGTTGTAGGCATACTTTATTAAAAAAACACGCACATAGATATATTAAATAATGTAACTATAATTTATTTCATTCATTGTTTGTTGAGGAAAAAACAATCTTAAGTTGAAGAGGTTACCAAGAATGCTTGCATTACAAAATATTATACATATGATTGAATATAACTCTTTTGAAAACGATTAATATTTGCCTAATTTAAGATAATTAATTATTACTACCAACGATTTACGTTGCCAATTTTCATTAACCTTATTTTAACCCCAATATTTGATAAAATAAACAATAAAACTGCAATTAATGCATTACATTACGTTTCATACCTCGGTATAAGTAAAAATGTTAAATACTACTGTATATTTAATATAATTTAATTCCAAATTCATGTATCATATTACACAATACAATAAATAGGCCAGGCCTAATTAACACATTGCCGAGGCTATACCTATCGCAAATAGGAGTTTTTAAAGATAAACAATATTGTACAGCAGTATATTAATTACTGTACTGTATTATTGAGTGTTTTCTATTACATAGTCGCACCTTTAGTGCACATAGGTACATGTAAGGCCAAAAGAATTTCACTGTGGTTATTTTTTATTGGTTTACCATATATTTCTTTATTATAAAAATCTCATTTGATATTTTACGTCAGCCTGAATCTCTTCTAATTTTGTTAATTTTAAAGCAATTTCAGCCTCATTATTCTTATAGAATGTGTTATTAAACTCCAGGATATGACCTTAATTTAAAGAATAAAATTGTGATGTTTTTAAATAAAAAAATTATTTTCATTTTTCAAATTGTGCCTGAATACTGAGTCAACGCTAGACAAGCAAGACAATGAATTAGTGAGTAAAATAGTTTATTATTAACTCATTACTCATTTTACACATACATTTTTTTTTATTAATCACTCTTCAATTTTTCTTTTGACAATGATGATATCTCATTTTGTATGTCTGGTGATGTGAACGACAGGTGGGATTTCATAACGGACATAATTTGGTCGAGATGACTTCGTACTCCATATACAGATATTTTACGGCGATTGAATTCTGCATGTATTAGTTTGCCACCCTGCTCAGACAGCAAGTCAAGACCAACCTTCCACTTCCTCATGAATTCAATTGAATGATGTTCCAGCATATGTAGCTTTGGTTGCTTAACATTGGTTGCAACTTTTCGATACTCTCTTGAAAAATCTGTGATTGCCGACTCTGGGTAAAAAAAAAAATGCACATATAATTTGGAAAACACTTTAACAAAAAGCTAGTTATTATTTTTTTTGAATGCAAAATATGAATTTGTTTCTTACTATATTCTCTCAGTTCAGTTGGATTAACAGGTCGTGTGTGGTTTATTAACGTGTGTACCTTAGCAAATGTTTCAAAAACTGGTGTGTGCTTCTTTTTTATTTTTTCTAATGCTGTGTTTAGAATTTTTGCAGAGCTGATCGGGCATTCTTCTAGCTAACTTTTAAGGGCAGAGTTCATACCAGTCATCAATTTGACAATGATGTTAATCTAAAAAATAAAAGAAAATTGTTTTCAATTACAAAAATAATGTAGTTAATGATACGGTACAGTACTTACCTTGCAGGCTTTGTGAACATGATTTCCAACGAAGCTTTTTCCATGATATTGTTGTCTTGGTATTTTATTAGCATGCAAAACATCATTCATACTTGTTGCCAAGGGGCCACTTGCGAATTTCAGCTCTTGATCTATATGATTTTCCTGGATTTGTTAAAAAAGGATGAAAAAAATACTAAAAGTTTACAAACAATATAATAAAGAGATGCCATTATTGTCATTATTATTATTGTTATTGTTATTATTATTATTATTAAATAATAAGAAAACAATTTCTTGTTACTGTTATACTATATGTTATTATGTTAATAATATAATTTAGCTTACCAAGTCTTTCACCTTCTGTTCTTTTACAGCAATTTCGTAGCAGATGTCTGCTACTTTGTTGGACATTACATCACTATTAGCAAGGATTGATAACGGGAGTTCATCCCGCATCTGCTCAATAGCGTCATTCAATGATTTGATTTCAGTAATACTGTTGTTTCTAATTGTGGCGGCCTCTGAAATGGCTGTTTCGAAGTGTGTCAATTCATGATCACCTGAAAAAGAATACAAATCTATCTAAGTACAGTATTTTGGAATGCATACTATTCTTAAGGAGTGTACATAACATGTTTGAAAACATACATACTAGTTGGATCAAGAGTCCTTTGCCGCAAATAAAATATTTGACAGTCAATATCGTGGACATCTCTTTCTAAAATATCGAACAGTTTCTTAAATATCCCAAGTGAGATATGTAGCGAAGGTATTGAAACCTGTAAAAATATATGTTATTAGTGTCAGAATTAGAAAAGTACTTGTTGATTCAGGTAAGCATCTGTAATGTTTAAAAAATTTAATTGTTAAAGAGTGAACACTAATAATAAGTTATTTTTACTAACCTTCTCTAACCTCAACAATATAATATACAAGTTGTTTTTAGAAAGAGTTACCAGTATTTTTTTTTTTCTTTTTTGTATACTAACCTTATCTAACTCGATGTTGAGCATAGGTTTTCTGACTACACTATGTGAGACAAATTTGCTTTTTGCTGGGTCACTACCATTCCGAACAAATTCCTCAAAGTCATCATTGTAGCTGTCTAAGGTCCTTTTAGAACAATTTCCTGTACTATCTTTTATTCCTTGCTGAGTTATCAAGCAGTATATACATGAATACTTGCCTTTAAAAATGTACAGTATATTAAAATATTTAAGAATTAAAATATTTGTTATTACTATGTTCTATTTATAAATAATAATTATTATTACCTTGTAAAATACAAATGAAATAATTATTACCGTTAGATCCAATGAGTCCATAAACACGAGACAAGAACTCATAATCCCCGAAGAAAAACCATCGTAACGTGATTCCTGGAAAAATAATTTTTAATTGTAAAATTTAAACGTAATTATACACAATATTGATAAAATTTAAGTAATGTAATGTTTTGTTTTCAATTTTCAAATCATAAAAATAGATAAGCTTACTTGTTTGTCCTTTCTGATTTCCACACACTCCCTTCTATATCCATAACTTCATCCACAATAAGGGTCAGACCTTTTTGAAGGTTTACGGTGAAGTCTGGGGCTTGAAATACTAGCACCACAATTACATTTTCCAGTGAATTTGGTTTGGGAAGACAGCACAATTGAATTTCAAACTTTGTTGTATCCCCACCCTTGTCGCCACCAAACTTTATCAAAATATCCCCTTCACTGAAACTAACCAAGTTTTCATCAGACCTAAAATAGAAAAAGTGATTTAATACCATTAATTACTACACTGTAGAGATTGAGTGTGTATTAGGTTGAAAAATAATGCAAAATTTGAATGACTAAAATTCATAATATATAAAAAATATTGAACGCTATTACACTACTGTAGGCTACAGTACAGTCTATAGTTCAATTTTAATTAAATTTTATTTTACTGTACACAATAATTTTTGAATTTTATATGTACATAATAATTATTATACATGATATTATTTATGTATCAATTAACTAATGTATAATAAATTACATGCTCCAAGTATTGAAATGCTACCACCGTGTTGGTATTCAATATTTGAACATGAATTATGTCATGTGAGGACTGTATCAATAGTAATACAAATCTCAATGGCAATATAGTACACACTTTAATACTCATTTGTATGTTAGACAACAGGGCAATTTTTAATCAGTTACGTTAATTTTCATAAGGGCTCATGCACTTTTTCGTGCAAACAGTCTTGCAAATAACATGAAACTAAACATACTTGTCGTATTTGTCAAGGTATTCGAAAATGAGTTTCTTGATGTTTCTCATTCTAACAACTGGCACTTCTTCCAGCAGCAGACCTCCAATAGAGTTTGCCCCCTCTTTCTTAATGAACATGTACTCTTTTGACTTAACAAGGTAGTCAGAGATAACATCATCTTGGCAGGCCAAAATTCCTGGACAAAATCTGTAATAAAAAGGAAGAAATTTATAATCGATTAACGTTTAATGCTTGTAAAGTTTATATTATGTCAACAAATAATGAAAACAACTACACAGTATGTACACAGTATGACAAACCTCCGTAAATTACGCTGCTGATTCCAGTTGATGCGGCACGCGTTCATAATGAAATAATTGCCAGGCACCTTTTGGCATCCATTGTCTGAATTTTCTCCTGGTTCACTATGACTGTTGTTTTTTTTTGACTTGGCTACTACCTCCAGTGGCTAAAGTAATAACAGTACCACATTACTGATGATACAATTTCTAATTTAAGCTTATTGTTGAAATAATAAATACTGCTGCAGTACTGTAACTGAAATTAAATTTTTTTAAATATCTTTCCTTTTTTTAATTTCATTTCACTTTTAATTACTGTAGTATTGCAGGTAATTTTTATGTAACTTTAAACCAAATACTTACTCTTCCTTTGGTCTTTATTGCCATTACATTGTTCAAATCTTTGTGCACAATACTGTGTGCAAGTCCTGTTAGTTCAAGGGCAAACGTCGCTTTTGGATGCAGTATTTTCTATCTCCTTTACTGCATTTTTGATAGAAAGGAAAGCTCTTGCTCTGCTGGTCATGCAAATATGTTTAGTTTCATGTAGCTTAAGATTTGCTGCACATGTATTGCACTTTAATTGGACGTTTATTAATGCATTTACTACAAGTGGTGGTATGTCGGTTATGTTTTGTGCATTGAGATCAGCATTACACATAATGCAATGTACTGTTTGGCGCCCAATTGCTTTGAAAGCATGGGTTAAGCAAAATTTGCAATAGTGGTTGCATTTAGTGGCAATTCAATTCAATTCAATTCAAATTTATTTGACAAAAATTATTATTATTACAATTATTATTTTAACAAAACAATGAACAATAAAAAGATAATTTAGTAAAACATTTACAGCTCAGGATAACCCAAAAAAAACCGAATCGGTTTATTTCCGTTGGGGTCCCTTAAATGAAAACAAATACATAAAAGTTGGTTAAAAACTAAAACAAACATTGAAAATTTATAACAACCTTTAAAATTTCTAATAAAAGTAAAACTAATAAAAGAAATAAAACCCATAAGACCTTAAAAGTATGTAAAAGTGGATGTGAAAAAACAGGTAAAAAACATTAAAATTTATTTTAAAAACCTTTAAAACTCCTTATCATAAAGTAAATCTAATAAAAACAATAAAAACTCTCGTTAAACCTTAAAAGACGTAAAAGTGTAAGTAAAAAAGCAGGTAAAAAGCGGTATGAATAAGATTTCACAAAAAAAATATGTTTATGTTTAAAGCATATTTATATGTTAAAACTGTTTACTGATTGTTTGTCATTTTCGATTTTGCTGCTAAATATAATTTTAATCTTTTCTTGAATATATTTAAACTAGATGAAGACTTGATCATATAGGGTAGTTTGTTCCACTCTTGTATAGCAGTAACATAAAATGTCTTACTGTTTTGACTGGTTATTTTAGGTTTTACAAAGTTCATTCTCCTTTGTCTCGTATTGTAATTATGCCTTTCGGACACTTTGGTAAAATGTGTATTAAGATACTCTGGTCCTATAGAATTGGCTATTTTATATACATGGTTTAATTTTAATTGGATAACTCTGTCATTTACATTTAGCAAACCAAGCTCGTTTAATTCTCTTTGGCCAACATGACTTCGCGGTCCCGCATCTTTAATAAAACGGACCATCTTATTTTGCATAACCTGCAATTTCTTTTTCATGTGACTTGGAACAGACGAATACCAAGAGGAGCAAACGTAATCGTAATGGCACTGAATAAGTGCAGAGCAAATAATTTTTTTAGAGTTTAAACTTTTTAGAGTTTAAACTTTTTGCTTGTCTATGCATAAATCTAAGTCTATCGCCGCATTTTTTAATTATTGATTTAGCTATTGCTTCGCCTGACAATGTTCTGTCTAATTCTATACCTAAGTATGTGAGTGATTCAACATTTTTTATTACATTGCCATCACATATGATGTTTAAGTCTGTTATTTTTCAGTTTCTTTTTTGTACCAAACAATATAGCTTCTGTTTTTCCTAAATGTAGCGACAATTTGTTTTCAATAAGCCAATGGTTGCATGACTGTAGTTCATTACTCAAAATAGATGAAATTTCATTTGGATTTTTACCATCTACAATGATAGCTGTATCGTCTGCGTACATAAATGGTTTTGACTTTACACTAGTTGTAATATCATTGATATAACATATGAATAGCAATGGACCGAGAATACTGCCTTGTGGTACTCCGCACGATATATTAAGAGGTGCTGACATAGCTTTTTTTAAACTTACTATTTGTTTTCTATTAGTTAGATAGGACTTGAACCAATTAATATTATCTACTCCCATAACCTCCAATTTACTACAGAGTATTTCATTGTCTACAGTATCAAATGCTTTCTGTAAATCTAGTGTAACCATACCTACAAATGAACCATTTGATAATTTTGTTCTTATGTAATCACTGATGTGGATTAAGCTGGTGTCAGTGGAATAACCTTTGCGGAACCCTGATTGATTTTCATAAAGTACATCGTGTGTATTTAAATAATCATTTAGTTGACAGAATATTAAACGTTCAAGAATCTTTGAAAAAACATTTAAAATGCTAATCGGCCTATAATTTGAAACATCTGATCTATCATTCTTTTTGTATAATGGTTGCACTTTCGCAACTTTTAAATCGTCAGGAACAATATTGGTTTTTATTGACAAATTGATAATGTACGTAGCAGGACCTCGTAAGATATCGGCTCCATCTTTCAAAAATCTAGCAGGAATACCATCCATGCCGGTACCTTTAGATATATTAGGCTTGCATAGTTCATTATATACAAAATCTTCACTAACCTCTTTAAGTTTAAATGCTCCATGCACTATACCCTTTTGACTGTAATATTGTTTAAATTTTTGCGATGCAACACCAAATCTTAAACATACTTTTGGAAGACTACTAGCGAGCCTGGCAGCAACAGTCGTAAAAAAGGAATTAAAATAGTTTTCAACTTCTATTCTATCAAAATATATAGTATCATTTTCCTTAAGAACAATAGTAGGAGACAATTTTGATTTAAAATCATAACCTAATGACTTTAGGTTCTTCCATATTTGTTTTGATTTTCCTTTGTTTTCATCAATTTGTTGATTTATGTATTCTGCTTCAGCCTTTGATATATCCCTTTTAACCTGATTTCTTAATTTACAGTACTTCTGATAGGTACTTTAAGACCTATCTTTTTTAAATTTTTGAAGCAAGATGTCACGAGCATTTATACTTTCTAAAATATAATTATTCATCCATGGTTCTGTTCTTGCTTTTAATCGCACTTCTTTTATTGGGGCTACATCGTTTATTACTTTAAGTAACAAAACTTTAAAATTATTCCAAGCAATATTAACATCATTTGAACAAGTTACCCTTGTCCAATCCATTTCTGATAATTTAGATTTAAAGGTGTCTATGTTGTAGTTTTTTAAAGATCTAATTTTGACTGTTTTGTGTAGATTTATAGGTTCTCTGTTTATTTTACGCGTACAAAAAATTATATAATGGTCACTAAATCCTGTTTCTATTGTACCAAAATCTGAGATAGTAGGCATGTGGTTACAATTATGTGATCAATTATGCTACTAGTTGTACGAGTAATTCTTGTTGGTTTGTCAATAATTTGTTTACAGTTGAACATAGATAAAATGCTATTTATTTTCCTATATTATTATATTATTATTATTATTATTGTTATTTAAATATTGATTTAAAAAAAAACAAATTCATCTTTGTATAGGAAAATAAATAGCATTTTATCTAAGTCTCCCATTATAATTATTTCAGAACTCATGTTAATTTGAGATAGAACTTTTTCCATGTTATCACAAAAGTTATTGTCCCACGGGGGACGATAGCATACTCCAAATATTATTGGCTTTGTTTTGGGTAGAATTATTTCCAACCACAAACTTTCCATATTTTCGTCTTGCAGACCATGTTTCTCTTTAAATGCAATATCACACCGTACATAAACGCAGACTCCTCCGCCATCTCTACTTCTGTCGTTCCTCAAAAGTATATAGTTATCAACTTTAACCTCATCATGTGGAACAGAGCTGTCCAACCAAGATTCACTAATAGAAAATATAGCTACATTTGTTTCGTGTATTATTTTTCTAATTTCAGATATTTTTTGTGGTAAAGATCTGACGTTTGCATGCATGAAATGTAGACCTTTCTTTTTAAAGTTACGATATTTTGTAGAAAACCCATTTTCGTTTTCGTTTTTGCAATTTTCCGCATTACTACTAGGTGGATTGTCTGTTGCATCTGACTCAAAATCAAAAGAAACATCATCTGGCGCAAACGGCAATGCTGCAACAGAGCATTCGTCACAGATATATGAAAATGGGCGTTCACTATATATGAGTTCGTTGTACGTATCTTCTGTTATAAATCCGTGTGTACATTTTATATGTGTCCATTTTCCACATCCATCACAATCTACTGCTTTGCTTCTAGATATGACACCTCTACCACATCCTTGGCATGGGCATTTTGGTGTGCGAGATCGTGTTGGCCCAGGATTAATTTCAGTATCCCCACATCGGAGCATAAAAATAAAGAATGTTCTCCAAATAATGTGATTTGAGGTGTTCCTGCACCGGCTGAATCTGGAACGTGATATAACATTGGAAGTCAAACTTTCGTTGTGTGAGACATTTATCTTCTTTCTCCTGATATATGAGCAAGTGTGTATAAGTTTCATCAGTATATAGGCCTGCTGTGTAGTGTAAAAACATGAAGTAAATACACGCAGCAGCTAAAATACCGTATCTAACTGTCATCCTGAATGTTTGTAAACAAAGCAATGTAGAGCCGTAGCGTAGTGTCTAGTGTACCTGTCACGTAACAAGTTACGTAACTCTATTGTTATGGTCCCGGTTTGGCGGCAAAAACACAAGAGCTGTCAACAAATTTTCACTTGATTTTTTCTCAGTTTTGAGTAAAGCAGGAGTAAACAAATTCACTTTGATTGTTTAGTGCACTTACCAATATGCATTTTTAATAGTTGGGTTTGTTTTTGCTGTGATTTTTTGATGAATGAATCGCGAAGGCCTGAGTGGTACAGGTAGTTTCGATGATGATGTCCAGGTCGTAGGTATACAACGTCCGGCGTTGGTATATGGACACCGGCTGACTGCTTAGCCTAGCAAAAAACTGATCCTGTATTTATTGGATTACTAAAAGTATCACAAAAAAATCACTCTTGTTACAGTTCCAACAAGTCAATAGAGGAATATTGAAACGATTGACCACCAAATTAACCGGCTAATTCATCTGTAAAACAAAATTTTCTTCCAGATTTTGTACAGAGTGTGTATACACGTACACGTCTGATGCAGTCAAAATTGACTTATTTTTTTTAATCAAATACAGGTCTGCAGTAATGGAATTTCATAAACGTGCACTTTGCAGTCTATGCCGCATTTGTGGTAAAAGTTGGAAAAACTGGAAAGGAACAAAAGTACAAAGTGAACAATTTGGAAAGGAACCTGATTAAATTATTTCAATTGACATAACTTTGTTGCAAATGTTACATTTGTATATTGTTGAAAGGTTGTCATCTGCTAATTGAAATCCATCACTTAATGCTGTGTAAGATATGCAAGACTCGTTGACAAACTGTCCAATTTCACTTCTATTTTTGTTTATCACGCTTTTCTTTTTTTGTCTGCGGCCAGTTTTTAATTGTTCTTTTAATAAATAACATGTGACGCATTTAATGTGGTGCTTTCTAAAATTGAATGATGGTTTGCTTTGCTGGTTTGTCCAAGACACCCCTTTGAATGGCACGTGTTGCAAATATAGTGTGGGTGTACATCATCTTTTTCCTCTGTTATGTTAACTAAAAATAATTTAATCAGGTTCCTTTCCAAATTGTTCACTGTGTACTTTTGTTCCTTTCCAGTTCCTCTAAACTTTTACCACAAATGCGGCATAGACTACAAAGTGCACGTTTATGAAATTCCATTACTGCAGACCTGTATTTGATTAAAAAAAATAAGTACAGTATGTTTATATGTTAGTAGACCTATTTAATTAACACATTAATTAATTAGCACATAGGTATTTCTTTATTATATTGTACACCGTAATTAGAAATAAGCTTTACTGTATTTTGTGTGTGAAATTTTAAAAATGAAATAAATGGTACACATCATAGTACCTCGAACCTGAATACTTGGATACATGATGTTTTGTTGGTAACAATGTTAATTAAACAAATGCTAATTAAAAAAGTACCATTAATTTAATTTAAAAATTGTATGTTTATAGGTAAAGTACTGAAGGTCTAGGCCCTAGGCCATATAGAAGCGCGCATAACTGTTGATCTGAGCTAGGCCTAGGGCCTAGACCTATAATAATTCACAGTTTAACACCATTCGGAGGTGTATGCTAATCTAAACGTTACTAAAAATCTAACCTTCAACTATTGGTAAAACCTAGTTAAAATAAACAATGGATAATTCATAGTCTTGTCTTTTGCACATATACGTTGGCATAAGGCGGAGTTTATAGGGTGTTCAGAGATAAGAAGTCAAATGACATTAAGGGGTAATTTTTATCTTTTTTTCTGGCAACATTTCAAAATGCTACTAGTGCCAAACGGTTGTGTTGATTTCAACCAAACCTGGTCAGTATAATCGGTGATACCTCTCATACCTGGGGTGGTCACTGCTTGGGGTCAAATTTTACATATGGGTCATTAGGGTAAAAAACTTTCAAAAAAATGAATGAAAGATTTCTGTCGCAAATAACATAGCACAGTCTTTTACTGGGCACACATGTGTTGGTATAAGGTAGGGTCTTTATGGTGTTTAGCGATTTGCGGTCAAAGGTCATTAAAGGGTTATTTTTTTATTCTCTCTAGACTGGTAACATTTCAAGATAATGGCAAACCATTGGACCAATCAAATTTCGTCATTAAGAACCGGCGACACCCCCTACACCCCAGTCTGGGATCAGGGGTTACATAGGGGTCATCGGGGTTAATTTTTTTCAAAATAGCCCAAATAAGCTCAAATTTACCAGGAATGATCCTTAGGACCTTCTAAACACGAAAAAATACTCTTCAACCTATATGTCAAAGTTCATAGGTCAAAGGTTCAAAATGTTACTAATGGCAAACGATTGAACCGAATGCAATCAAATTTGATCATTAAGGACCAGTGATACTTTCTACACCCCTGTCTGGCATCAGTGTTTACATAGGGTCATCGGGGTCAAATTTTCAAAATAGCCCAATTGAGCTCGAATTTAGCAGGAATGATCCTTAGGACCTTATAAACATGAAAAAAAAATACTCTTCGCCTATAGGCCAAAAGTCACAAGGGTCATTTTGGTGAAAATTATCAAAATAATTACTAGTGACTAACGATTGATCAATTGCATTAGACAGACCCCTACCAAACGTGGGGTGTTTACAGCTTGAGCTTAAAAGTCTCAGTGGTCATTTTAGGGTCAAATCCTGAAAAATGGCTGGGTTCATGTGTTATTGAACAGGTCAAAGTTCATATGTCAAAGGTCAATCTTTTCAATTTTGTTTAATGTTCAATTTCATTTTGAATGATACTTAGGACCACCATTCTAAATATGTTTTAATATGCTCTTAATGTCAATTAATGTCAAAAGTCACAGGGGTTTCAAAAATCATATTTGTCATATTAAAAATAGTACTAGTAGACCTATAGTTAAAACTTAAACCTATATATCTTTGTTTAAACATACATATTATGTACTATGCTAAAGGTAAATTTGATTTGTCGGCCAAATCAATGTAATAAGAGTTTCAGTTTAATCAAAGCACAAATATAATCTGTCACCAAAATAAAGCCATTCCGATTAATGCTGTAAATCACAGATGTTTTTTTGCACGGAAAATTTCAACTGGTGAATGTCCCATAGACACTTAGTGTCCCATTTCATTGTACAACAATCCATTCTCATATGCTACTATGTTTTTAACTGATGGTCATATTATTAATTATATAAGAACACAAACACATCAGATGTAGGATTTTACAACATCTTGTAATTACTTTAATTTATACTTTTGTAGATATTTTTATTTATAATGTGTTTTGTATAAGTTAATTAACTACGCCAATGTATTGTGAATATGTATTGGCTAGGCTTTAGCCTCATGAATCATTTTGGCCCTTTATATCATTAAGTACATAATTGCAAAACCTTCCTCTTGCTCAGTGCCAAGTTATGTTAAATGATGTTTGTAGACCTGTACATAAAACATCAACTTATATTCTTTGTCTAAACATATACAGTAGTGTACTATGCTAAAGGTAAATTTGATCTGTCGGCAGGGTCAATGTAGTAGTAGTACAGTACAATCAAAGCACAAATATAATCTGTCACCAAAATAAAGCGATTCCGATTGATGCTGTAAATCACAGCCGTTTTTGCACGGAAAATGTCAACTGGTGAATTTCCCATAAGAGACATGACATTGTGTAGTGTCCTAAAATTGTACAACATTCCATTATAGGCTACAACTGGTTTTAACTGATGGTCATAAAATTAAATAGGAACACAAAAACATAAAATTTAGGATTTTACAACATCTTGTAAGTACTTTAACTTTACTTTTGCAGACCACTCCTTTACAATGTGTTTTTAAAGGTTATATAACTAAGCCAATTTATCGTGAATATGTTTGGGCTAGGCATTTATAGCCTTATGAATCGCTTTGGCCCTTTATATCCTTGAGTGCATTGAATTTACCAGGAATGATCCTTAGGACCTTCTAAATATGAAAAAATACTCTTCACCTATAGGTCAAAAGTCACAACGGTCACTACGGTGAACATTAACAATTAATATTGCTAGTGACTAACAATTGGACCAATTGCATTAGACAGACTCCTGCCAAACATGGGGTGTACACAGGTTGAGGTTAAAGGTAACAATGAATATCTCTTAAAAAATGACTGGGTTTATGTTCTAATGTGACGGAATCGACTAGGAGTGATCGTAACCGGCTGTCAATATTTGAAGGGGAAATCCTAAAAATGGAACGATATTCGAGATCCTTTAATTTAACGATACGTGATATAATAAACCATAAACTGAACTTACCGACGACAATAATAGAAAATGCACACCGAACTGGTAGACAGGCGATGGGAAAACCGAGACACATAATCGCTAAATTTATTCATCGGCCGCAAAGACGAGAGGTACTAATACGTGCAAAATCAGTTCTACGATCGTCGGATATGTTTGTTACCGAAAATCTACCACAGGCGGACGTGATATAGAAAAGGAGTCTTAATATTATCATGGACCAGGCATACAAGGAGGGCAAAAGACCGGTGTTTAAAAACGGTAATCTCTATATCAGCGGTAAGCTATACAGTGGTTTATCGGTCAGCGGATCGTAATACTATTCCCGTTCCGCATACCGCATAACTTGACCGCATACCTTGTACCGCATACCATGATACCTCTGAAATAATACCATGATTAGTGAGTTAACAAATAGTTACCTTTGAATTGCCATAGGCATGCGTTAGGTGAATTTATCACTTGCAACTCATTGAAATGATATTTGTGTTTATTATTAATTGAATATCGTAATCCTACAATCTTAACTATTCATTAAATCTCCTGACGGAGTTAGCGACGGAACGTGTTAAGTAGTAGCACCGTCTTGACTTATTTGCATTCTAATTTTATCATTTATCTTTCTTTCTTTTACCTTTTGTATTAAATGTCTTTTGTTACACAATTTAATAATGATGATGACAGCTTCGGTATAATTATACCAAATTATACCGAAAATAACTATATGGATATTGACGATTTCAAAAGCAAACATTGCGATGACTTGTGCGACTCCGGTTATTTTTCAATCTTTTCTCTAAATTGCAGAAGCATTATAAGAAAATTTGTCAAATTAACAAATTACTTATCTCGATTTGAATACGAATTTTCGATAATTGGATGGACTGAGACATGGCTCTCTAGTAAACACCTCACTGGATTATATCAATTGAATAATTATACAGCTATATATAACAATAGGGATAACAAAGGAGGTGGTAGTGTTGCCCTATATACCAAATCCAATTTATCATATCGACTAAGAAATGACTTATCCCAGATATTACATGTTGCTGAGACTATTATTATTGAACTTGATATAAACAATAGGACAATTATTTGTGGTGTCATATATAGACAACCTAAAACTGATATCCCTACGTTTAACACTCAAATAAGCGAGGATGACCAATGGTATCGAAAAGTCACTAAACACTAAAGAAAAACTGTATATTAAATATAAAAAACATCCAACAAATGCGAATAAATTAAAGTATAAGAAGTACAAAATAGGCTAACAACAATTATTAGACAAAGAAATATTAATTACTACAAAGTCGATTTTGAAAAAAGAAAAAAACAACATAAAAAAAACATGGAACACTATTAATGCTATTTTGGGAAGAAACAAAACATCGAGCCTCCAAGAACAAATGAAATTAAATTCTCAGTCATTTGAAGCACCCTCTGATAAGGCGGAAGCATTTAATTCCTACTATATTAACATAGGTGAAGAAATGGCCGAAAAGCAAATAAAATATACCAAGATACAAATCCTATGGATTATATGAATAAAAATAGTGTTCAAAATTCCATGTTTTTTACTCCTGAGTAACTGAGTATGATATTAAATAATATCTATCGAATTTAAACTTAAACAAATCGCCTGGTCTTGACGATATTGATGCAAAATTGTTAAAAATGAATTCAGAAATATTAGCTATACCTCTAACTTATATGATTAACTTATCACTCACAACTGGAATTTTCCCGGAGAAGCTTAAACTTGCAAAAACTATACCAATTTTCAAAAGTGGAGCAAGGGATGACATGTGTAACTACAGGCCTATTTCTATATTGTCATGTATGTCAAAAATGTATGAACGAATTGTCTATGACCAAACGGTTTCTTTCTTAAATAAGTATAAAATCCTCAATGAAACACAATACGGCTTTAGAGAAGGACACTCTACAAATCACGCCCTCAATCAGACGATTGAGAAAATAACAATGGCAATTGACAACCAATTATTTGTTGTTGGAGTCTTTCTCGACCTATCTAAGGCGTTTGATTAGATAGATCACAAAGTTCTTCTACAAAAACTACCTTATTGTGGCATCAGAGGTCTTGTACTTGGTTTTGTAGTTATTTAAGTGGAAGAGAACAATCTGTATCTTTAGATAATATACAGTCTGATAGAAAGTTGGTAAAGTATGGAGTTCCACAGGGATCTGTCCTTGGTCCATTGTTATTTTTATTATTTGTCAATGATATGCCTTCAGTATGAACCAAAACTCAATAACATTTGCAGATGATACCAATGTTTTCTTAAAACATAGTAACATAAATGAAGCATTCGATATAATGAATGAGGAGTTAAAACGCTTAAATATGTGGTTTAAAGCAAACAAGCTCACTGTTAATACCAAAAAAACTAAATTGATGGTGTTTAGTGGTAGAAATACTATTAACACAGCGCATGTCGAACTCGTCATTGACCAGGACATTATTCAGAGAGTAGACAAAATTAAATTCCTTGGTATCACTCTTGATGAAAAAATTAATTTTTCTCAACATGTAAATGTTATTGCTAGTAAGGTGTCTGCAATTATTGGAGCAGTGAATCTCCTTAAAAATATGCTACCATATCACATACTGCTTACTATTTATAAATCTCTTGTCCTTCCTATTATAACGTATGGGATCACGATATGGGGTTCTGGTAGCATGACAAACTTAAATAGAATCCATGTATTACAGAAGAAAGCACTTAGAATCGTATGTAATGTACATTATCTACACCCATGTGCTCAACTTTTTGTTAAAATCAATACTTTAAACATATTTGATTTATACAAAAAAAATGTAGCCAACTTAATGTTTTTATATGATAAGAGTTTACTACCAGAATCTTTTGATTTGTTGTTCCGTACACTTGACTCGTACCATAATCATAATACACGATATAAGCAAAACCTTGTTATCGACTTAAAACGCACAAATGTTGGCCGACAAGGAATCTCGTATATAGGGCCTAAGGTGTGGAACAACATATCAAGCAATGTAAGAGCATGTGCTAATATTTCACTATTTAAGAACGAAATGAATAATATTTATCATGAAAGTTATAAGATGAAACGGTACCACTGCCAGGACGGGAACAATTGTATTATTTGTAAAGAAATTCGTCAATAATAGTCAATGATGTTTAAGTGCAATTTATATGTTGCTTTATTCCTGCTATTAGATTTAATTATTTATATAATTTTACAGTGTTTAAATTGCTATCTAAGACCGACATATTATTTATATTTTATTATTATTATTATTATTATTATTATTATTTCTTTTTTTTATTTTTTTTAATTTATTTTATTTTTATTTATTTATTTTTTCTTTTCTTTGCTATTATTCTTATTCTTATTCTTCTTCTTTTTCTTATTATTATTATTATTATATTTATTATTATATTTATTATTATTATTTATTATTATTATTTATTATTATTGTTATTTTTTTTTATTTATTATTTTTTTATTTATTTTTTCTTTTCTTTGCTATTATTCTTATTCTTATTATTATTATTATTATTATTATTATTATTATTATTATTATTATTGTCTTGATTTATGATATGAAAGTGCTTTAATTAAAATGTATACCTTGACTTACTTTGTCAATTTGAAATAGTATCTTAATTACTTTTTATCTGGCGCCACTATTGTAAAGCTCTGCTTGTTTGTGGTTGCCCTTTCCATTTCTCTTTTTATATCTGTACTGTTTATCTATGCTTTGAAAAGATTTGGAATAAATTTATTTTGAATTGAATTGAACCAAACATGGTCAGTATAACCGGTGACACCTATCATACATGAGGGTGTTCACTGCTTGCGGTCAAAGGTCACATAGGGGTCATTATGTTAAAAAACTTTCAAAAAAAAAAACGAATAAGAGACTTCTTCTGCCACAAATAACAGCGCAGACTTATCCTGGGCACATATGTATTGGCATAAGGTAGGTTCTCTATGATGTTCAGAGATTTACGGTCAAAGGTCATTAAAGGTTTATTTTTTTTTTTGTTCTCTCTAGTAACATTTCAAAATGCTACTAATTCCAAACCATTGGACGAAATTCAATCAAATTTCGTCATTAAGAACCGGCGACTCCTCCTACACCTCAGACTGGGATCAGGGTTACATAGGGGTCATCGGGGTCAAAATTTTAAAATAGTCCAATTGAGCTCGAATTTACCAGGAATGATCTTCTAAACATGAAAAACGACTCTTCACCTATAGTAAAAAGTAACAAGGGTCACTATCAAATCATAATAAAACCTTGAGAACATCTGCTCACTGAACAGTTCACTGCACAATTTAACACAGTAAAAGTCCCTTTTCTCACAAAATCTGGGGTGATTGGATTATGAAACTAGATATTTTAAGCTTTATTATCATCTACATATTTTTACAATTAATTCAAAATTAAGTGATCATTTTTCTTTCAAATTTGACTATCGTTTATGCTTTGCATAGGAAAAAGGTTAAAGTTTTAGAGTGTTGTATTTTTTGGTATACTTCTTCCTTCATTTTATCATACATCTGCAACGACAGGTCGCTAAACTTCGAGGTGAACGGTCAATTGTAGCTCATAGATTAAGCTTTCTTTTACTATGTAAGTCCCATGCTGGTTGCTTAAATAACCATTGATCATTTTATTTTTAATTTTGTATTCAAAATCGTTTTTACCATGTCTATGAATGACGTCACGCGCTTAAGGCCCATAGCAACTACGAATTTCGAGTTTTCTGCGGTTAGTGCGTTCATGCATAAGATGTAGATCAAATTTATCTGAATGAGCTTTTGTCGCAAATAGAGGAAAAGTGTTCATTTTGATTGCTAGTGACTAATGATTTGACCAATTTCATTAGCCTACCAAACATGGGGTGTTCACACAGGTTGAGCTTAAAAGTCACATTGGTTATCTGACTGGGTTCATGTTCTATTGAACATAGTATCTCTAGTTTTTTATTTGTTTTAGCCAGGGTATGCACTGCATACCTTGCTTGCCTTGACATTCCGCCACTGTTTTTCATACATTGCTATGTATGTTGTAAATTGCTATATGCATGAAAATTGGTTTCATTTGTTGTTTGAGTCGTTGTCGTTTGATTCGATGCCATGAGTGGTAAAGCGTATCACTATCTTATGATCGCTATAAGTTAATATCCCGCTGTATTATTTGATAGTAGATAGTATATAAATGTCCGTCGCTGCGTTTCCTTTGTTGTGAGAATGTTGGACCTCGATTTAAGTAATGCCTTTTAACACCATAGATCATAATATTCTTCTAGCTAAGTTGACTAACTGTGGTGTCAGGGGCCTACCTGTTAAGTTGATTAAAAGCCGTCTTACCAACGGTCAACAATTTACTCCCATGATTCCAATTATTCTCGGTGTTGTCTGTATAGTGTTCCACAAGGTTCCATTGTAGGTCCTCTTTTATTCTTGATTTATGTTTAGGATCTGCCTAACTCAAAAAATCTTATTCTTTTTGCAGCTGAAATGTTTATTCTCACAAAAATAAGAATTTATAACCATGAAATATTACGTGTTGATCAAGCAAAATTTCTTGGCATTACTATTGACTCTAAATTATCTTAGAAATCTCATATAAACAGCATTTGTACTATCGTTTCTAGAAATACCAGAGTTATGAATAAATTGAATTACATTCTCCCTAACAATATAATTCTTACATTATATACGGTAATACCTTAGTGCTTCCATATTTATCTTACTGTATTATCGTTTGATCCTGTACATTAGATAAGTTTGGGAGCTTATGCACTGGACAAGTTACGAAACTAGACAATCCAGTTTCACGCTTTTTGTTCCTACAAGTTGTTGTGGTCCGGAACATAATCTAGTATAAATGTCAACGATTAACAACACCCACAGTGAAATAAAACTCCGATATGCGATTTAGAATACTTTTAGTGATTTTATTAAGTAGAGACTGATTGATTGTGACGCATCTATACATATTTGAATCGAATATGAAGCGAACATAAACACCATTAATCGTTACATAATTTATGCTGAGCATTCATTGACCGAAAAAGACGTAGAGTCCATCATTGTATACATTGTTAGCAAATTTTCCTTTAATCATGCTTCGATAAATAGGCCTATATTGTTCTACGCCTATGCTCCTACTACTACTACTACTACTACTGCAACTACTACTACTACTACTACTACTACTACTACTACTACTACTACTACTACTATTACTACATTTTACAGTTCAGTTAATAAAATGTCTAGCAAGTGAGGACACTTAAATCGGCCTGCAGCTGGATTTGTGATAGTTACCTATGATCAGGCCTAGTGTAATAAATATGCATTTTTCATTAGTCGTTATACATGTTAAACATTATAATTGTTAATATTGGTAATAATAAATATAAATATATAATAAATATATGGCAACAATATAAATATAAAACAACAAAAATATATATAAATAAATTATTTAATTTTTATATATGTAATATTCATTCTATTAACTACAGTATATTAAATAATATTGATGTATTCTATAAAAATTTTAAATTAAAAAATAATATAAATAAAATATAGACAAATGTAAATACTTATATACATACAAATAAAAAAATGACAAATATATTACAATATAAATATATTAAAAACAATATATTACAATAACATAACATATTTAAGTTGGCAACCAAACTACTGCTGCTCCGGACCACAACAACAACTTTGTGTTTGATCGAGTTTTATATAATGTACAGTTACACAATAATCATTACCTGGTGTTGAATTAGCAAACACTATTTAATGATTTATTTTCAAATATCATTCTTTATTCGATTATTGTAAAACATATTTGCAGCTGAGAAATAGTATAATCTAAACTAAATTTAGATTAAACCAGTTGGCATTTTTTGTTCATCTGAACTAACATTTAATAATGAATATCTAACAGTGCATTCTGAACCTCAACTTCGAAACTAAATCTATCTCAATCAGGATGATAAGGAATGTATTAGTATTTAGCTTATAACGAGGCCTACAAACTGACCAGCAGTGGGATGGCCATGTAATTCCGAAAACATTGCAAAATATTAGAAAAATTAAAACAGGTAAGGAAATACAAACGATTATGGAATAAAACAGGCTGTGAAAGACCAATCGAATAATCGATTGATCGAAAAATATACCGTTGTCCACAAATGTTCCACACAATATAACTCCATACAACCATACAATATATATATATATATATAATATTAAAAAAATAATAAAAATATTAAAAACAATATAATAACAGTAAGATATCGTGAGTGGATTTCCCGCACGATTAAAAATCCTAACGGTACTGAGTTTGGTCTACAGGAGTTCGTGCTTCAAACAGGTCATTCCATTCATAGATGAAGCATTTTGATGGAGAAAGTGTACCTACTAGGAAAGGTTTGCCTAGGTCGAAACTAACCCCGGCTATATAAAATTGATTATAAGATTGAAAAATATTAATCTTATTATTGTAGTAGTGATACTATGTACACATTTAAATTATTGTTACTTATTTGTTAACGTCATTATATTTAAATTTAATATATTGTTTAAGTATGAATTACTATGTCCATGTAAAATAATTTTTTTTCTATTTAAATTGTATATTTTAAATAATATAGTAATATAATAGGCATAGTAGAGGTCTAGCCTAGGCCTAAACGACTATAACATGTGAGTGTATAACTTTATAGAAAATATGAGTAAAACGTTAAATTGTAAAGAAACAAAAGGAACAAGGAAGGATAGAAAAGGGATCTGGAGCGGCTGAAATATTTCCGGAAATATACAATAGTAGTCAATATGCTATTATTGCATTACGTTTTTGTAAACAATTTTGGGCATTAATCGTCAGAGGTGTCGGTGCCACAGCCTACACTTTTCATAATTTGAAATCGAATCGAGCCTTTCCAAAATTTCTTTATATGAAATCAAGAATAAATAATGTTTAGAAAACAATCTAAAAACAAAAATCTTACCTGGAAGTACGTATAAATGTACATTATGATCGTATGAACATAATCATGTCTAGTGCATCGCTGTATGTGTATGTGGTTGTTTGTTCTGAATGATGATGAACGTTATTTTTCCGTCTGTTTGAAGAATTTGCGCGTGTACGTAAAGCGTGTAATTTTGCTCTGTATTTTAACGCAATGTTGTGCATCGATGTACTCATCAACATCTACTTATTGAAACGCTTGAAAAATAGGCCTACGTTAATTTTAATGTATAAAAATAATTTCGTTTTTTAATCACTTATTTAATAATTCATAATCTAAATTACTTGATAAATTAATTAAAAATATTATAATATTATAATTTATGTGTACATAATATATAATAGTAATAAATAAGACAGTAGTAAGGTTGAATTAGCATAGTAGTTAGGTTTAAGAAATGGGAAAATATTTGTTAGTGGTAGGGTATAGATTTTGAATGGGTGAATGCCTGAAGGTCACAGTCTGGCACCTGAGTCGTATGTTGGCCAAACTCAGTACCGTTACGATATTTAATCGTGCGGGAAATCCACTCACGACAACAAATACCTACTTAAAAACAATTAACTTATTTGTGGAAATTTGCATTTTCACCATTCATATACTCACAAAATCCTTGTATTCTCTCACTCCTGAAGATTACATTAGCATGAAACAGTCTGTAAAGTAATTATACCCAGTTCTACAAGTTCTACATTTTCAATATTTACGCACATAACATATTAAAAACATTAGAATATATATACTTCCGGTGGCGATCAGGTGGAAATTTTGTATGCCTATATTTAGATACCAGTTTTGACCTTTTATTAAGTAGGGTTGTCTTATTAGCATTAATGATAGCTAATTTTTCGTCCATGCAAAGTTTGCAATTACCAAACGCTGCGTTTTTTTACGGATGAGCGCTTTATTATGTTCCACTCTTTTAAATTTGGTATTCTCATATTTTAGTTTTCGTACATATTTAGACATTTGAGATTCCTATGATTTATTATTGAACGATTTCTTGTGGTTGTTAAACCTTGTCTTAAATTCCCCCAGTCATAACAATACAACGTTTTACTACATTATTATTAGCCAGGACATCGGCCGAATATACGATCGACTTCACCAAACATGAACCTTTCAGCGGGCATTCGTCTTTATTACGGCAATTACAAGTGGGTTTATCGTCACATACATCTTTTTTCTTATTATTCATACTCAATATCTTATTGTTATGTTAGTTTATAGCACTTCTCATACTGGGCATACAACTGTAACTTACTTTAACATTATTACCAGTCGGTACCAGTCGACACCTTTGATCACGAGCCAACTACTAATTAACGCTCATAATTAATCTTGCAAATATTTCCGACAAAATGCAGGAGGTTACGAATGTTACGAAAATTACTCGACGCTCATCGGATCCTTTTAGTTTTATATGTTAATAGGTACTTGCCTCCACGTTTTTTTGATTTTTTTTTTTTATGTGTGATGACAAACAAAAGTAAGTTCTTTTTAGGTAGACCGTGTTTGATTTCACTAAATTTGACTATTTTAAGCATAGTGAGCTGCTGATTTCCATGTGTTACTATTAGATAGTATGATTAATTACAGTTATTGTTACGCTAAATGAAAACTTTGTTTTGGCGTTTCATTTCGAGTCTTCCCGTCAGTTTCCGTTTTATAGCTAGGCCTGGTATGTTGATTTATCATTGGAGTGACAATTTTACTCGTACGTCGTCTACTCAGGCCCTTGCTAGAACTAGGCCTAAGCCTAGTATACCATACATAACGGACTAGTGTAGCAGTCTGGTTTGATTATAAACTAACACTTTAGGCCAGGATGTGATTTATACAGAATCTCAGAATATTCAGCACTTCAAGGATGGCATTCCAAGGAGAGGAAAGCCTATTCATTATATAGGACTAGGCCTAGCCTACTTATTAGGCTAGGTAGCCCTATACTACTGATGTGTAATATTACAGTGCTAGTTCTACGAGGGAGTTAGTAGTTCTACTACGGTCATTTCAGCAGCCATGTTTTTACATAAAAGTTAAAAAAAAAACACGTAGCTAGGTAAGTATTAGGACTATTGCTAATGAAACTATAGGGCCGCCTAGGCTAGGTAGGTAAACGTATCTGGCAAAACGACCTATCTGTGTATCTAGGCATAGTTAGGCTTAGACCTATGCCCTACTAAAACTCCATTTTATCCCATACATAGGGGGGGTGATACAATGGACCAACCCCCCTTGTCAAATATTGGGGGGATATATCCCCCATCCCCCCAGATCTACGCCTATGCTACTACTACTACTACTACTACTACTACTACTACTACTACATTTTTCAGTTCAGTTAATAAAATGTCTAGCAAGTGAGGACTCTTAAATCGGCCTGCAGCTGGACTTATGATAGTTACCTATGATCAGGTCTAGTGTAATAAATATGCATTTTTCATTAGTCGTTATACATGTTAAACATTATAATTGTTAATATTGGTAATAATAAATATAAATATATAATAAATATATGGCAACAATATAAATATAAAACAACAAAAATATATATAAATAAATTATTTAATTTTTATATATGTAATATTCATTCTATTAACTACAGTATATTAAATAATATTGATGTATTCTATAAAAATTTTAAATTAAAAAATAATATAAATAAAATATAGACAAATGTAAATACTTATATACATACAAA
>NW_022692599.1:113711-127324 GCF_011630105.1 Anneissia japonica
GTATGTAAACGTCTAGGCTTGCCATATCCGACGTAATGTAACTTTATGAGGAGGAACTTAAATTAACTGTTATTTAACTTAACATTTTACTTACTTGTTTCCTCAAAATCAATTGCTTCTATTACACGTAGACTTAAATTCATCTAGTCGTGTTTAATAGCAATACACATATGCACTTTAACTCGTTATCGTTTAATATCATCACATATTTCATATAAATCATTTATTAGTATACCTTTATCATACATTTATGACAAGTAAAATTATGTAAATTTGGATTATTTGTACTCATATGTACTTATATCCAGTATTCATTTAAATCCTCATATTACATATCTTGAACTAAACTTGCATGCATTAACAACTCAACAAGTACTAAAGCTTGTTCATTTAGTGTTGCAATATAAGCTTGGATTATTCAATAATTCATTAATCGCTTCATTACATTTAAATCATAAACAGAATTGTTGTATTCCTCGTCATAAAATTATAAACTCGATTTAAATCATTAGACAATATGTCAATATAATTCGTACTTAAATCATTACGCTGTGTATTCACACAATATAATTTAAAGTTCTTAATATTTAAATTCAATATTCGTATCAATTTCAAGATTTCAGGATAATTCCATGTATACACTATAAACTAAATTTGGGAATAAGTAAATAAAATTCAATGTTCTCGAATTTTGAAGTGCGTTTACGAGTGGTGCAATTAGTAAGTGAAAGGTTATCATCACAATTTATAATCGAAGAATTTCTTCATATTTACACGTCCAAGTCATATCAATTAAACATTTTATAATAAAAAAAATCTGGCCAGTAAATTAATTAAATGAATTTATTTATATCAATTATCATTTTAGCTTTAATAACCTCAAAAACTGCCTGGCTATGAGCAATTTAAATTGGTTATACAAATTGGTATACATGTGTGATTCTGCAAAATCAACAGTCCGTTAACCTAATCTGTGCTGAATAATTGTTATATTATTGATGTTTATACTTGCGTTTTGATATCTAAATCAATCGGGTATCGATTACAATGTGCTTGTATTAATATTCAACATTTTGCTATTTTGACCTTAACTTGTTTGAAAACAAAATTGCGCACTAAAAAAAAATCGTGGTTGATGTAATAAAATCAAATTAATTTAAAAATTAATTATTAAAATAAAACCAATTTTTAATGAGGGATAAAAATATAAACAAACTCTTTCTCACAATTATGGAATGTAACTACGCATTTAACTTACCCAATTATACGTCTGTAATCTTCACAACATTCATGCAAGTTCATTCAAAAATAAAAATGTAATCAAAACAAAAATATAATGTTCAAAGTAAGTTGGTTTAATGTTCAAAAATATTCTTGAGCGTTGTCATTTCCGTCATCAGGGAGCCCAATCATGTTGGGGCTGAGGAAGTATAGACCCTCCACCTGTGAAAGTCCCTCTCAAGGCTCCCTCTATTTTAAATTCCTGGATCCGCCACTGGTTCTTGGTGTACCGCAAGTAAGACAGATTATTATGAATCACCCTCATCTGTTTATCACTTGCATAGTCATATATGTATTATATGTATACACAATATATATAAAGGGAGATACATGCATGTACAGTACTGTATACACAAATTATATAAAGGATATATAATTGGAGATAAATTGTCATCTATTATTGATGACTACTCAAATACTCAAAAAACCTAAAAGGCTATAACTTTCAATCCAATTTAATTAGCGATACAAATTCGGAAATGTTGTTCCCTACCCCAAAAAAGAGAATTACCAGCTCACTAAATTTACATTGTATAAAAGGAGCAGATAGCTACATGCGAGAGGTGATAACGCTGTTTTAATTTCAGGTCTGTAAATGGTACAGACCTGGCATCACTGGAGCATCTTTGTAATTACTTTTTTTCCCACCAAATGGAGAGTTTATGGGAAACAGCAGCATTATTCATGTGAATTTCTGTGATAAAACTCAATTGTTCGTTAGTTTTATTTTGAAGTCATCATTGGAGATCTTCTTTGGCTGCTGATGCTCTTAATCTTCAAACCAGGTACCTCTTCTCATTTATGTCGTTTGCTGATTTGCTTCCTTCACGCTTTCAATTAGGTGGGCATTCTGCACCAAATCTTTTGAGATTAACCCAAGTCTTTTTTTTTCTAACTTTACAACCTTTTGGTTACTGAAAAGGCTGTCAACAAACTGCTTAATGTACAAAGTTAATTGCTTGGACCATCAGTCTACGATTCAAGTTAGTTGGTTCGTCTGGGTGCTGTAACAGAACTTTTTTAGCATAATGATTAACTGGAATTATCTGTTTCTTGAAAGATGTAGGTGGAAGATTTAAACCCTGATTTACTGTTTTTGTTTGCGAGCTTAATTGTATGGACATTATCTCAGGATTGCTGGAACAGTGTGTCGAATGTTTTTAAATGGTTTTGTCATTGGCACCTAACAACTCTTATTTATTTTTTCAGAACAAGGTAACCTTTTTTGTGAATTAAAACTGTGACTCCATGGAGTAGTGTATAACGTGTACCAGAGTACTGCATGCTACAAGCACTGCTGGTGATGTCCGGACTGTTATAGTATTCATCCCATTCAATCCCTGCTAACCTTGATAAGGTTTACGTAAGACGGTGTGTTAATAACCATTTCATTGTTTTGTTGAAGAAGTGTTAGGATATGATCCAGTATGATGCCAAAATATCATAGTACCTAATCTTGAGTCCCCCTGTTGACGAAGCAATGCTTAACTGGAAGATCGGAACAGATCTGAAAGTTTTTGGTTTGCTGAGGACAAGGTGACATTATGGATAGTATTAAGTGCAATATCAACTTAGGCAGATATGTTAACACCATTTATTTAGTGGTTTCTACTACACTGTCCATTGCAGATCTCAAGAAGGAAAGGTCTGTCAAGTAATAGAACATCTCAACAAACACTACAAACTGGTAGACCTTTCTTTTCACTCCAGTATACTCTTAGTTTCGGAGTTCTTTATGAGGTCATTTTTGCACACCAGAACCAAACCAAAGACAGGCCACTACTATAGCGCTGCTACAGCACCACAAGACCACAAACTGCTTCAGTCAAAAAAAAAATGCTGAGCTGGTGTTGCTCAGCTAAAATCAGTGTTTTGCACCCTGCTGTAATAGTTTGAACTCTAAATGTCAAATGGATTATTCTTGACAAAATTTTCAAGAAATCATTCAACTGTAGCGGCTTTAAAATATTTTGTAGAGCACCGCCTCTTCAAGAGTAGCATTTGTGGGTCAAAATGTCAAAATTTAAGAAACATACATTGGTGGTAGCTGCAAAATACATTTAATTTAACTTTTTTTCTAAATTGAACACAAGGTCTGAGTTTTTGAATTAGAATGCCGCTGCATCACTTTTGACAGACTGCTGGTGTTTATCTACAGAGAGTGTAAATCTCGTAGAAGTGATTTGAATGAATGGATTTGTGTTTCAAAGCTTCCATGGCACCAACCCACTGAGGGAGGATCCTGAATTTTAAACGATGGGGCAACAATTTTATATAGGCCTAAATTATTATTATTATTATTATTATTATTATTATTATTATTATACAGATATATATCTTGCACTGGCATGATTGATGTTCAGTACATGCTGTTACACTTAACATTTGTATGCGATTTTGTATTTTGATTGTTAACAAAGAAGGAAAAAGACGACAGTGGCAAAACAGGGGAAACATTCCCCTCCCTAAATCTCCACTGTCCAACATTGTAGAAACCGAGGAACAAAATGTTGTGGCTATGGCAACTAGAGGGCCGGAAATGGCACTCACGGTCTTAGGCCTAAATTTTAATATACCTTTCCTCTTTTATCTCAATATTTTTAATGTTCAAAGAAGTTTGCAAAGGGGCCTGGCCCGGGACGGGGTGATGGGGCAGTGGGAATTAAGGGGCGAAGGTCAAATGTCAGTGCTCAGTGATTACGTTAGGGAGATTCGGATGGCAAAATATGGTGATATGTGGCAATTTTATAAATACTTGAGAATAACTTTTTTTTGCAAAAGAATATCCAATGGGAGGTGTGTGGGGGAGCAAGATTTCTGGGAGGGGGGTATTTCTTGTGCTCTTATTTTCTTCCCAATGCATCACTGATCCCATTATATGATATCAGATAAAATAAAATGACTATTGTATAATATATAAATGAATAACGATGATCGATTTGCAATTTTTTTTGTTAAAAATTAATTTTTGACAGCGGCCATTTTGAAATTCAAAATGAAGGCCCTAGAACTGAATAAAAAAACTGGCACCCAATGTTTTCTTAATCAGTGAATTTTTTTAGATATGTTTAGATATGTTTGCCAAGAATCTACAAAAAAATTTAAAAAGTTAAAAAAAATATGACAAGACAACAGACTATAAATAGTGAAGGGGCTTATGTTTTTGATCGCAATTCATGTTAATTTATAGCAACAACGCTTTTCCGATTCAGAATTTTATACTGAACAAGAAAAATATTGGTGCTATATTTTCGAGAAGGTTAACTGGCCGCCATCTTGGAAAACAAAATGGCGGACACATCTAGGCAATCATATCATTATGTGGTATCATTGGAAAGGAAATAATGCACTGAATATTATTCCTATTACACCCATATAAAAAAATGAATAGTAACGGAGATATTCGCCATTAAACATGTCATTGTCTGCTGTCTATTGGTAACAATTTAATTTTTGTAGTTCTTTGTACACATTTACCTGATTTCTCAGTTCTAATACTGGCACTTTGTATATTATTGTTTATAAATGGACTGATACAATGATAACAAAAACATTTTTATTCAAGCTTATTAGTTTTTTCATAAAAAAAATGAACATCATCATTTTTGTTGTGTATAGGCTTTATAGTATTGAGATTGAGAGTTTCCGGGATATATATTATTTAAGTGCACACCAACACCTAACAGCTGCAATTACATAATATAGATACAATTATTACATATTCTTACTACAGGATGAAACTATTACCCTTCAGACACCATGCCGGTATTTCTGAGACTACTATAGTTTCCGGGGGCCAAAAACAAAATCATTTAGCAGAAAACATACGGAACATAAAATTAAATTGCTTGATTGGGAGAAATTTTCATTAAAAAAAGTGTTAATAGGTAAAACTATGCCAGCCCGCCAGAGACCTGATACTTAAAAGTTTAAGGTTAAACAAAATCGTTTGGCAGAAAAACATAAGGTGACATGAAATGTTTTTGATACTGAGAGCTAATAATGGATAAGGCCTTTTTTGTATTTTGTCATTGTAGCGTTATTTCTTATTATTTCAATGGAACCATTTCGGAAACAAGCAGAAATGCTTTAAGGGTTATTCTGAAATTCTCTAATAATTGTTGGTTTTTTTAACACTTTGTTTACCTGCGAGAATTTCGAAACAAATTACATCAAATTATAATGGATGGATAATAGATTCACATAATAATAGGCACTTCTCATAAAAAAAAATTAAAAGTGGGTAAATAATACCCTGTCCAACATTATCATTCTGAGTCCAGGCTAAAACAATATTACATAATTGACAGTAAAGAAGAAAATAAGTGAGCTGAAACACGACTACCTAATTTTGAGAGCTATAGTAGGCCTAATATCAAATTATTCGAAATTAGTATGGACCTCAGATGATAATACAAATGGAGTGATCTAATACTATTTTATGAAAACCCTAGTGTCCAGCACATCTCAGTTTCCTTTATGCTAGATGGTTTTAAGCAACAAGAAAGTATTATCAGTTGTAAGTTACCCCAAGAAAAACATTGACACTGTAGGGGTCCCAAGTCTTCTGGAACTCACAAGAGCCTCCGGGAAATCAAGACGGTCTCCCGCACTCCTGCAAACAAAAGCAACAATCTCCATTAATTTATAATTTTGCATGTTTTCACTGCTATATTATCAATTTCTAAGGCAGTCAGTGCCGGTGGGTATCACTAAGTGTAGCAAAATATAAATAAATGTACAGTATTAAGAAATCTTTAACCAGATCAGTAGTAGAGTACAGGGAGTAGGAAAGCTGGCCAGGCCTCCTAAATATAAAAAAAAAAATATTTAAAAAAAAGTAGGTTAGAAATGAAAATTATTATTATCAAATTTATGCCTGAGAGGGCCATTTCCGGCCATCTAAATGTGCCACAATCATAAATATTTTCTTCAGCTCCAACCATTGTGGGGCTGATGTGGTTCACACCCTCCATCTATGAAAGTCCCTCCCTGGCCCTTCGAACCATCACCGCAGATCTTCCGGAAATGACTTCTTCCAACTTGGAACCAATGTATTACTACAGGTTCCAGGTTTTTTTTCCAGATTCGGAGTTTTGTTTCAGCTAGAATTGCCAACGATATTGTTCCAGCGAAATTGTGCCTGTCGTACCGAGATCGATGAAGGTTGTTATTTCATCATCCTTTGATTTTGTTTAGCTCTAAAATTAGACAGAAATGATAGTGCAGAGAACTTTAATTATAAATATTAAAATTAAATATGCCTGTTATTACTGTAGGTGAATCCACAATTTACATTTAATATTTAGACATATGGTCAATATCAAGAAATGGTCACCTTTTTTGTTGTAACCCCTAAAAGATGGTTTCTGGTGTGATATTCCCATTCTCTAAAACTTCTACATGAAAAGTGTTATCATATTTATTTGAATAAACATTGCCTCTAGAGCCTCATTTGGAATAAACACCTTAATATATTTTATCAAATAATCAACCCCCCACCCAACCAAATGACAGTAAACAAAGCAACATCATTGTCAACAGATTCTATTGATTTTCTACTGCAGTAGAATTACATTTTTATTTTCTTTCATTTTGATAGTAATTATGTGTTGAAGTGAAATTTAAGGGCATATATTTTGAGTATATACGCATCAAATTCACACCAAATAAAAAAAAAATAATAATAAATGCGTCCCTCAAATAAACGTCCCCTTAAAACCCTTCATAACAATAAAAGTTTCTGGGAATATATTCCAATAAATACGGTATTTACAATTGCTCTGATAATCAAGCGGTCTGCTTAACGATTTTGTTTTTGCCAAGACTGGAAAATACTAGAATATTGCAGCTGTATTAACATGCACTTAAACAAACATATTGATAGGAAACTGTCACTGCAATTAACAAATAATATGGTTATTTACATTGTTTAATGAAAAAAATACAAATGAAATTTGTTTAATAATGTTTTAAATTAGTTACAAACATAATACTCTACAAACTATCTGTATTAGAACCAAGAAAACCAACCAACTTCCTACAAACAACAATAAAAATTAAATTTTCACCAATAGAGAGCAGCAGGTAATGACGTGTTTAATGGCAAATATCTCCGTTTCTGTGCATTTATTCATATTAGTGTAATGGGAAAAAAAATTCAGTGCATGATTTCCTTTTCAATGATACCACATAATACTATGTTTGACGTCCACCATCTTGTTTTCCAAGATAGCGGCCAGTTAACCTTCTCGAAAAAATTTGCACTAACGTTTTTCGTGTTCAGTATAAAATTCTGAGTCGGAAAACATCGTTGCCATAAATTAACATGAATTGCGAACTCGAGCCTATTTTACTACAAAAAACCCTGTACTAAAGACAGAGATGCTGAAATCACAGGTGAAACTACATCTCATTCTGGATGTCATGCTACAGTAGTTGTTTAGATGATTGATTAGCATTACAGATGGCAGGAATACAAACAACACGAAAACAAAAAATCTGAAAACAAGTAAAGCTCTATAACCAATATAGTGTATATGTTAATGTGCACTGTATATGTACAAGTTAATAAAAACAAACAGTATAAAAAAGTCTTTTTTAAACGAGCCTTTATTTTAGAAAAATATTCTATAGTACAACCTCTTTTGTAGTCGATATTAGTCTCATAAAATGCACTTATTTACGAATACTGTACATACAAACAAAAAAAAACAAAAACTTTACAGTATTTTACATTTTACAACTATGCATCCAGGGGTACAGGTCCTAAGGTTTGCAACCCCACCTCTCCGCCACCCCCTCCCCTCCCCCCAAAAAATAAAATAACGGATCTATACATTTTTATTTCTACCCCTTTACATTATCTTTCCTTAACTATATTCAATTTTTTTTCAGGAAATTCGGAAACACCACCTACAGAAACTTTGTAAAGTAGACGCACGGATATATTGGCAGGAGTGATCATGTGTTTATCCTTTCATGTGCTGTCGTTCGAATAAGAAGAAAATATAAGTCTAGTCAATAAATACACAGGGTTCAAGTATTAAAGTTTATCATATGTTAGGCAGTTACTCAGCAAAGCGGGTGCAGTGAGCAGAAATATCTTCTGTTTTATCCTATTTTTCATAACTGCTACAAAGATATGGTGGGGCATCTGTATATAGCTGCAAACATTAGTACTACAGCAACTTATCCCTAGATCCAAAAGCGTCAACAAAGTCTGGAAAATATTAAATGTTTTATTGTTTTAATAAAGAGCACGTTCAAATTTAGCACATTCCTTCGTTATTTCATTTTAGAGTAAAGTACAATAGAGAATAATGTAACAACTTTATTTACAAACGGAGAGACTTGTTACATAAAATGTGTTTTTCACAAGACCGTTTTGACTTAAATACAAATTAAACAAAGTAAACCAAAAGTAACTATCATTAAAGGAAACAGAGGAATATATACCATTATTGTGTATTTTGTTGCAAAGAAATTACTTACCATAGATTGGGTAGTTAATTGAAAATCGGCTTTCTCCTCTACTCTTAGTCGTAGCCTGCTGTCTTCCACAGTTCTCATTGTAATGCATTGCAGCTAACAAAGTCCTGTGGAAACCATAGAAATATTTTTATTTATCATTTTTTAATATTTATAAAATTATTTTAATTATAGTTCATAAACTTTATTCACGACGAAACATGTTCAATTAGAGATGATTGTTCTTGTCACCCCTGTGTTTACATAAGTTTGTGATAAAGTGATACGATTAAAAATACCATTTAAGGATATAGTATATTGACACAGGCTACACCAATAACTAAACAAGATTATCATGGAAGTGGTGGTAGAATAAGCAGTACTATTAGGCTAGGCGCATTTTTTAAATAGTACTATCTAGTACTGTATTAGTAGGTAGTAATATACCTCCTCTCGCTAGTCATGCGCATGCACATTCCTACTGTAGGCTACAGTAAGCCTAGCACTAGACTCAAGTACTACAGTACTGTACTACCCTCTTTCTCTCTGCTTGCCTAAGCAATGCTATTGTATTTTTTAAATTTTAAAAACACGACGAATACAAATTAATTATTTCACATTACTGTACAACATTAAGTGTTATTTATACGACCCAGCTTCTTTCGAAAAACATGGTGTAGGCCTAGCTAGGCCCTACGCGAAGGTTAGCCCGGCTTAGGCCTATAGTACAAGCGAAATTTGTAAAAGGAAAACAGACCTAGGCCTACCTTGCACTGAACCTTTCTTTTTTCGTAGGCTGTAGATCTTCGTTTACTCTCCTGATTGCCCACCAACTGCTCTGGTCTCCATCTTTTTTTTTTGTGTTTGCGGTCAGAAAACCTAATGCTTGTTATGCCGGTACACTTCTTGACTCCAAGTCATCGACCGGAAAATGCTTGCTGCACAACACTGAATGTATGAAGCCTAGAAGTGTACTCTACACAGGTTTCTGATACGGCTTCGGTAAATTTTTTCTTAAAATTTCGTCTTTTGTTATCTGATGCTTGGTAAAATCGTTCGAATGGTTGTTGCTGCAGCCACACAACAAGGCATTGTTTGGTAACAAAAGACCATTTCTATGGTAGTCTATGTCAATACACTATGCTATACCATGGCTAGGCCTATACAATACGTCGACAAGTCTGTCAAAACAAACGTAGGACCGACTGCGTGTCACTTCCGTTAAAGTTATTTGGACCTTCATGGTCTAGTGGTTATGACGCTCGCCTTGTCAGCGAGAGGTCGCAGGTTCGAATCACGTCGGAGGCATTTTATTACACAATGACCTTTTTAGGACTTTATTCGTTGAAAAGCTACAGGGTAGCCTACGACGTTCCATCATGTCCTTATTAAAAAACTGTATATGTACCTTTAATGATTTATATTACAGTATATTTATTCAACAGTGTTAACGGTTAACTCCCTTCAATATCCCTTCAAACAAACGTAGGACCGACTGCGTGTCACTTCCGTAAAGGTCAACTTTAGGTTAACTTCGGGAGGCGGAGCTTCGAAGCCAAAACGGGCTCAAAATAAGCTATTAAAAATCGATTTTTGACCAAACGCAGAAATAAATGATAAAAAAAAAACATCGCGGTATTTCTTTGCCATCAGTTTTCATCACCCATTTTATTCTTTAAGTGAGATTATTCAAACATAACATTCAATATATAATTTCATATTTTAGTCATGTATAAACTATCAAATAAATGTACAATAATACTAAAGAAAACGCATTATATAATAAATACTAAAATTACAAACGAAAACCCATGTATAGGCTAACCAAGTATACAAACGAGAAAGAAAATTAACACTGGTATGCTGTTATGTATCACCAAAGCCTTTTTGCCTCAAGGTGCTAGATCGAGGACCCATTGGGTAGGGGGCCTAAGTACCCCTAGGGGTCTGGGGCCTCGCACAAGAGCTATTTCTAGTTAAAATGGGAATTGTTATTCTGCCATGGTTAATTATTTTTATTAAACAGTTACTATTATTCCCTAGATTTATTTCCATAGTATTAAACTGTATGCCATTAAAAGTAAGGCAAGATTATATAGTATAAATTAACTTGACTTATCATGCTTGCATAGCATTAACTAGACATATGCTATTGTTAAGAATCATACTATTTAACCAATTTCTGTTTACAAATTGTGACTCCACAAACAGTATGAATTACCAAAATAATAAAACTTAACAAGCAATCTTCATTGTAAAGAGGGAGAACGCTCTCTTCTGAGTGGTTGGCTGTTAAAAGAACGTCACGCTTCATCGTATCACAGCCTATCTTTGCAGTTTTGCCCTTTTGCCTTGGGAATTTACTGAAAATTATGTAGTTATGGCCTTTTTTCATGCCCCTATCTAGCCCGGGGGACACTTTTTTTTTTACAATTTTTTGTGTCAACTTGTGTAACATCATGTACTGACCCCACTAGGCTATATAACTCAACTTGGCCAAATATTTCAGTTATGCCTTTTTGCCATTGGGTGGGTGGCGGGGGGGGGGGCAGTATAGTGCCTCCGAAGTTTAATTGATTTCCATTTTCAAGCACTTCATTATTTTTTTCTGACTGGCTACAGACATCACACTAGCACAATCATCCCAGTTTAGGTGATCACAGCTGTAAAGGGATTACCACACTAAGAACCAAGACCCTACGTTTGTGAAAGTCCCTCGGTTATGTCTAGGCCTACATTAAATATCGCTTTTAACAAATATTGAAGGCTAAGCATGTCAGTAGGCCTATAACCACGCTTATAACAGAAACTATAAGCAACATCTCGGTAATATCAGTTTCATCAGTTCTTATTTCATTTTCATCAGTTCTTATTTCATTTTCATCAGTTCTTATTTCATTTTCATCAGTTCTTATTTCATTTTCATCAGTTCTTATTTCATTTTCAGTTTTTGGAGTTGAAATGTTGAATATGTATGTATCGTTTCCAATAATATTATTAGCTTGGAGCTTAATTATGATACCACTGCCATCTGTTTTTGTACCGTTGGTTGGAAGCATCCATTGAAACGAATTATTTGTTTTGGCTGTTGCAGCATGACGACAAGTCGTATTATCAACATTTTTAGTGTTCCACCAACAGTGCCACGATATGTCTGCTTTGGGATTGGACGTGACGTTTATAGTTATGATCACTTTATTTACTGTAATATTCATTTTTCCACTATGGAATTGTGGCCGGTAAAGTACATTCAGTTGCGGTGTAGAACAGCTCAAGACATTTGGAAGAAGATCATGTGTTACATTGCACTGGATTGTAGACATGTTGCGCGTTACATATATTTCAAGTGTGACGGAATTGAATCTATGTTGTTGCACTATGCTATTATCCATCTTATGATGCATTCCTTTGGTGTTCAATATAAACAAATCAAAATTACCTGGAATATCCCCAATGAAGGCACTGCAAGTGGCATTCACTATATCACCTTCCACAACATCTGTTTTTTCTATGTCGATTTTTACTTTTAGCTCAGAAGGTAAAACAACTGCTTCTAAACTGACTGTCACTAAAGTTACGGTAATTGGTATATATGCGTTCACCTTGGTTATCAATTTGCAACAATAAACTCCTTCAAGAAATTTATTGACAGTTTTAATAACCAAACGATAATTATGTGTTAGTCTATCGTACTCGATATCGAAAGAATTCATTTTTGTACTTTCGTTTATACTGATAATTGTTTCCGATGTCTTATCGACAATGTACCAACATACATCGCCATTTTGTTGGTTATCGACTAGACAATCCAGTTTCACGTTTTGTGTTCCTACAAGTACTTGTACCTGTTGTAGTGATGGATCAATCGTTTGCTCTCCTGAACATAAACTAGTATCAATTTCAACGATTAACAGCACCCACAGTGAAATAAAACACCGATATGCGAATGATTTAGAATCCATAACTGATACTTCGGGTGGCTTTATAAAGTAGAGACAGATAAATTGTGACGCATATATATTTATATATATATATATATATATATATATATACATATGTATGAATCAAATATGACGCAGCATAAAAATCATCAACCGTTACATAATTTGTGCTGAGCACTCATTGGACGATAAATCATTGTACAGATTGTTATGCAAATATTCCTTTAGCAATGGTTTGATAAATAGGCGTAAGTCGACAATTGTTATTATTATTATTATTATTATTATTATTATTATTATTATTATTATCATCATATTGTTATGCAAACATTTACGCACAAAGAGAGAAAGCTACATGGTAGACTTTTCACATAGTGCCACTGGTGCGTGATTGTTTTTTGTTTTTTTTTTTTGGATGAGGGCCAACTTTCACTGCCTACACTTGAGAATGCCCGAAGTTATTGATGTTTATTTAGAAATAAAACACTTCAAAACTTATGTCATCATGAGTATACATGGAACACAATTAATGAACTGCGTTTTGAAAGAGTTAAATAGAAAGAGTGATGTAGGCACAATGAATTTAAAAGGTAAGAATTAGTCATACAAGTAAGTAGGTAGGCTTAGCACAGCGGCACAGCGAAACATGGTATTATCATTGTTTTTTTTTAAATGAACGAGATGCAAGAGCTCAGAATTGAGGTTTATTTGGCTACTGACTTACAGTTTATCCTCTGTTAATGTCAAATTTACGGAAAGATAAAGTGCATTTCCCTTGTATTTTGAAATTGTATATGTACAGCTTGTGTATAAACAATTGATAAACTGAACATTTACCAGACATACTACAAGGTGTATCGGTAAATTTAAGCTGTAACGGTATCTTGTTTTCTAAATAAAGCTGTAACTGGGACGTTACAG
>NW_022692600.1:0-803 GCF_011630105.1 Anneissia japonica
TGGCTGTGCGCACGAAGTCCTTAATATGCCTGGTATTTATAGACTAGTCGAGTACAATTTTTTTTTGTAAACGGACCACGTGCGGCAGGCAGACCTGGGCGCTGATGACAGGTACGGTATCAGGCGGAAATAGTTTAGGTCAAATAATGCATGGCCCTTTATAGTTTTAATTAATCGGACTAGTGAACAGTAACTAAAATAGATAGATCTGGCTAAAATGTACAGATTTAAGATTCATTTTCAATCTTTATTTTAGAAAACACAATTTATATTCAGTACAATTTTCTTTCTAATCCAGAGGCACGAATTCAGTCGGGAGACACGTCCAAGAAAGGAGTCTCCTATAGTCACTTTATATAAATAAATAATACAGTACTGTATAATAAATAAGGCCTAAATATATAAAGCCTTTAGGCATAAAGTACTACTACTAGGCCTATGAATTATAATTACAGTACTAAAACTACCACGCTACCTATACTACTACATAAGTTGCTAGATTACTACGGTGGTAGTACCCTCCAGCTAAGCCGGCTCTAAGCCTAACTCTAATGGCTGGACTGGGCCCTAGATCGTTTTTTTTTTTTACACTTGATTGTAACTGACTGGTGAAAATAAAATATAATACAAAAATTGCCGACGTGCTCCATCAACCTTTCGTAGGTTCGTACAGAATTTGTCTCATACAGAATTCTTCGTAAACGTAAACAACAAACTTCTACCCCGTGGACGACGTACTGTTAGGCAATAATACCACACCTCATCTTTACAATATTCTGTTTACCGCCCTCTATGACATGTGA
>NW_022692601.1:0-5371 GCF_011630105.1 Anneissia japonica
CTCCATTCTACTAAAAATAATATTGGAGCGTTAATATAAATACGGAAGAAAAATTCTAAAGCACCACAATGCAGCAGTAGGCGTTCTGGACCCTCCTTTACATCAAAGGGTCGCATTGCATGATCCGGATTGCCCTATATTTTGTTGTGGAGTTTGTTCAGTATTATGTCAGCAATTGGAATTTACCTAGAAAAAATACTATCAATTGAGGCATTTTGTGGCAAAATGGCTAAGTTGTTGGTATTTTCAGATACCTGAGTATATGATCTTTAAAATGAGGGGGTCATTCATTGAAATTTGACATTCAAGCTTAAGTTATTGGAAAGTGAAAGTACAGTACTCTTAGAGTCAAGATAAACAGGATTTTAGTAATTGCCTTTCAAAATTATTTGTGCTTACATTGTTTAATAGAATGAACTATGAAAAATAACGTTAACTAAACAATTTGTTAACCACTTCGGAACTAATACTTTGAAACATAATTAATAAGACATTAAACTGTTGATCTATAATGAAAAATAAATTTGGATTTTTAGGCGATTTTTGAGCTCCCATATTTTATAGCTCATTTACTCAATACTGGACTGTGCGACAACTTAACCATTTCACGCCACAACATGCCTCAATTTACATAAATACAAAAGCTAGTGATATTAAAACACAAACTATTGGCGATTCTTAGCTTTCTTTGCTAACGCGTCGTTTAATGGAGTAGTATAAAATGCAATCATATACCTACCTTGACATAACGGTTTGTGGAATCCTATTGGGCACACGCACATTGCGTCAACACAATCACCTGCATTGTAACATGGCGTTTCCAGACAACTTTGGGCTTTGACAGATCTGCTTAAGTTAGTTAATCATTTACATTGATGACTGTTAACGAATTGTTGCAGACCAATTCTCTTACGCAGTAAACCTCATTTTACAACTATTACATTAAAAACATGTGTTTTAATAACAGTTAGGCCTACTTTGAGAAAAACGTATTGTTGTGCATGTAGGATTTAAAATTTCGATATTCTAAAGGGTTCAGTACATTATGACAGACAAGCTGGTTTTGCAGTGGATGAACCATTGTAAACAACTAGTATCTGTACGTACTTAAATAGAGACCTAACAGTTTTATTAACTTCCTACAAACATATTCTTAAATACAAAACTATACAGTACCTCATAGATAATATCACGAGCGTCAATGTTACGAGATTATCTAGCATTTTAGCTGATTTAGGCAAGATATTTGTTGCAACGATTTGAGTCATGTTCTGTATTTACACCCATATTCGCCCTTGTAATTCAGCAAGACTACAAAATGTCACTGCTGTATTGGAGCTATTGATTATAACTTGAATAATCAGACCGTAGCAGTGACTGTCACGCTTCATTAAATCTGTTCAAGTCAAGGAACACTAAACAACGTGTAAGTAAACTAATACAATTCAATACCCGATTCAATAACTTCCGCTGCAAAAAAAAAAAAAAAAAAAAAAAAAAAAAAAAAACAACTTTAAAACCCCCCAAAGCCTGTAATGTTTTAATCTATCATATTATATATATAGATATAGCTATATGGGATCAAGCTGCCTGTGCGACCCTAAATCCACGAGGGTCCCATGAAGTTTGGCCCAAATACAAATTTGGGCCCTTTAAAGTATATAATTATTTGGGTCCCTTACGGTTTGAATTATGGTTTCATTTAGGACCCATATGGGTTTTCCCAAGTTAATTCATGGGTCCATTGTGGGCTCTATCTGGGTTTTTAAGGAGTTGAATCGGGGTTGAAATGTAAGGGGACCATTTAAATTGGCCTATACGGGAAAGAGCTGCCTGTGCATCCTCAATCAACATGGGTCCCATAAAGTTGGCCAAAATTAATTAATGGGCCCTTTAAATGATATATTTGGGCCCCTTAGATTTGCCTTATGGTTTTATTTGGGACCCATATGGGTTTTACCAAATTAATTCATGGGATCATTATGGGCTATATTTGGGTTTTTTGAGAATTGAAATGTAAGTGGCCACTATAAATTGGCCCATACGGAAAAGAGCTGCCTGTGCACCCAAAAACCATAAGGGTCTTATAAAGTTCGTGGGCCAGTTAAAGGATATATTTGGGGCACTTAGGTTTCCATAATGGTTTTATTTCGGACACATGTGGGTTTTGTCCAAAATAATTTACGGGCCCATGCTGGGCTATATCTGTTTTTTTTTCTTTCAGGGCTGAATAGGAATTGAAATGTAAGGAGGCCACTAAAATTTGTTGGGTATCGTGATTTCACAACTGTTCAACTGATCTAAATTCCAACTGGTCTTTAGCTGGTCCCAGTTCCAACTTGTCTTCAGCTGCTGGTCCCAGTTCCAGTTGGTCTTCAATTGGTTCCATCTCCTTGTTGTAAAATAACAATGGCTTTAATTGACTCCTAAAAACATTAGCTGTACTTCATGGGGTAGGGACTTGCATACCCCTTCGCATATCATTTGGCTAAGTTTTTACTGTTACACCTACAGTCCTGTTTATATCAGCATTTTTGTCTATAATCATAAGCCTATTATATTATAGCATCACAGAGTTTATAATATAGAACCATATTCAAAATATTCTTGCCTGATGGCAAGGTAAATGAAGAATGTTACTAAAATTTCAAATAATATAAATTCTGCAATTAAAAAAATCAAGTTCGAAATATTGAATCACAATGACTTGTTGGTATTAACTTTTTTTTTTCGGAATTCTACAATTGCTGAAAGATATATATATAAAAAATCTTTAAAACAGAGTTAAGAAAAACATGTATTTCATAGTCCTTGGCATTTCGAAAAAAAAGAAGAGATTCAAAACTCACACTGTGCAGGTCAAGATAAAAAAAAATCAATGGCAGGTGAAAATTGTCTTCTGTCAAATAAAATATGCAAAATGTTCTTTTTTTTAATTTGACCCTTGTCGGGGTCAAATTAAGACAAGCTTCGCTTCTAATTAATTAATTTTAATGTTGTCCACTTTATTTAATAATAATAATAATAATAGTGTAGTTTTATATAGCGCACATATCCATCTAATGCAAGATGCTCAGGGCGCTTGATGTGTGGACTAGGAACTCGATCAATGACTTTCTTCGCCCCTACGGGTCCCTTCGTGTCTGTGCTGCCCGGTACCAGCAACACTGGGCCTACGGTTTATAGTCCTTATCCGAGAAGACTTTTTCTACCACCAGAACCATAGGCGAGCGTGCCGTTCGAACCAGCGCCGATATTATGGCTAAAGCTTGCGGCGCCCCTGCTAACCGCTCGGCCATTCGACTCACCTATTTATCATTTGATGTCTTTATTAATTAATTGAATAAATGTTAATTGAATTGAAAATTGAAATTAAGGTGATTTTGCTGTCTGTGTTTTTAGGCAAAGAATGAATTAGTAAATGTACAGTACATTTCTACTCAAATTTAAAATCTGTTATTTCCCTTCAAAATCAATGATAATAAAACCATAATTTACTGTAACAAAGATAATAGACTAACAGTTTTTTGTTTTATCAAAAGTGAATTATCAGTTCCAATCCTGCTTTTTTTTTTTAGTTTTTAAAAGATCGTAAAACTAAATGTTGTGCAGGCAGTTACAGTTTGTTTTTTTTTTGTTTATTGCAATTTTTCCACACATAAATAATACATAAAAAGAATTTCAATTATAAAATGAACAGATAAAAATATAACAGTAATTTTAAAACTAAATATTATGGATGACAATTCATATTTCATCAATAATTATAATTAAATGTAGAACTGAAAATATGATACGTGTGGATGGAGTTCAATATAAGTTCAATGAACTTTAAGCAATGAACACCAGTAAAATATTTTAACAATAACAAATTCGGATTACAACGTAAATGAAATATAGTAATAAAAATTATGAGATATAAAGAAAGTCAATGTTAAATTGCAAACAAAAAAAAAAACAAAAAAAAAAAAAACAAACTTGGTGAATCGCAAATAACATTATTATATTTTATTAGTTATAACCTCCATCATGGTAGTAAGTACAGTACGCTGTGTCTATTTGGAGTATGATTCATAATAAGTACCTACAGTACAGTAAACCCCTAAACCTAAAACCTAAACAAAACATTTTATTCACCTTTGAAAGTCAAGCAATTTTCTGTTTCCGCAACTGCCACAATAAGGCTTCAAACACACATCACTTTACTGAGAGAACTGCTGAGACTGAGTGACCAACATCTTCTGGAAAAAGGCAAAATTTATTAATTTTAGTGATTAGGCTCTATGCCACATACAGTAACTGTCGTCAAAAATACTAAAGGTCCGTTAACCTATTGTTTCATTATTTAGCATGATTGTAGCACCCAATCACCACGGGTAACAATTGCGAGATCAAATTACTTATTGACTACTATTGGTGAGCTTTCAGACACGATTTTACTTTCTGATTGGTGTCGCTTTTGCTACAACCAATAGCAATGCGAAGCTAGCCCGAATGTGGTATAATTTACCAATAGCTAAACTATGAGGCAAGGCTACATTTTGGGCAGTCCAACGAATTACTCCAATAATTACTCAATGATACAGAATTACCTAAATGATACAACAATTATTTTATATTACTATTATATATCATATTTTATTATTATTATTATTAGTTTAATAAAATAATAATAAAATATGATGTATAATAATAATATAAAATAAATTATTATTATTATTATTATTATATCTACTTTTATTTTGATATTATTATTATTAATAATATTAAAGTTTTTTTCTTACTACTATTACTGTTGTTATTATTATTATTCGTATTTTTAGGCCTATTAGTTATTTTTTTTTAATTAAAATCTTAATATACCTTTATAAAGTGATGTAGAATATTTTTATGAATACAGTAGTAGAACCACTCTTTTAGGACACCCCTATTTATATACGATTCTAATCAATATCAAAACTTATTACTCTATTCATGCTATATCCATATAATAGAAAGCTCTAATGAGAGTTTTGTTATTTGCCAATAAAACCAGTCTTTGTCTATCTTTTCAGTACATTGTATACATACATATTAATCGTCTTATACTATTTCAAACCATATGAAATTATTTGATCATTTATAGAAAGTTCAATAAAAAAAATTAGTCATTAACATTGCATAATGAAAGGATATTGGGAACATATTTAACTATTGTTGTTTTTATTAAATTTATATAATATAATTATAATTAGGGATTTATTAAGATTCAAACTGGCTACATCCAAATTTTGATATTACCATACCGTCACAACAGGAAAGTTTAAAAGTTAACTGTAGGCCTACACTGTTATTTCAGGCTGCCTACCCCGGCAGGTTTTTTTTTTTTTTT
>NW_022692602.1:0-622 GCF_011630105.1 Anneissia japonica
ATATATATATATGTATATACATTATATTTTTATATGTATAGTACATTATTATATATATACTGTACAGTATATATATATATATATAGATAGATATATATATATATATATATGTATATATATACATATATAGGCCTATATTTATATATATATATATATTTTCCAATGTATTATTATATTATATATATGTATATGTACTGTATATATGTGTATAGATACATGTATATAGATATGTATATATACTGAATATATATAAATATATGTATATACAGTATATGTTTCTGGTATTCAGCTTATAAAACTAATTGACATAATGTGGCTGAAATAAGAGATATATTACACAAATAAACAGTGGAATTGTATTAGGCATATAACTAGTGGCCAATTATCAAATGTTTTATGTAATGTCTGCTTAATTACACTAAGCTGAGTTCAAAGCGGTGAACTGTGATTAGGGTGAAATAAACAAAACAAAGAACTGAGAAGGAAGGTTTATGATAACAAATATATACAGTAATAGTAAAGACGGATATATATAAAAATGGTAAATGTAAATACTGTAGTAGATAATATAACAAATGATATAATGATAGGCAAGTGGGATATATATATATATATATATATA
>NW_022692603.1:0-502 GCF_011630105.1 Anneissia japonica
CATAGTATGTGTGTATGGTTGAATTGCAGTTGGATTAATATAGCGCTTGATACCGAACAGTCTCTGCATTGATGTGTGAATTGGCTCTTATAATAACTTACATCTCCCCAGAGGGTCTCTTTATGTCTAAGCTACCCGGTCAACCAGTCTAAGCTACTCTTGTCTGTCCACAATAGGGGGAGAATGGACCAGTACCCTGGGGTAGCACCCCCTTCCCCTGCTTGTCTTTAAAGATGTACTGGGTTTTTCAATATGCACAAACTTGCATGGTGTGTTCAGGTATAGTTGACTCACCTGGTGTGTGTATTATATTTGGTTACTCACATAGTATGTGTGTATGGTTGAATCGCACCCATACAAAAAATTTCTATAGAATTCTATCAAAAAAAAACTATAGAATGTCTATAGCATAATTGTTTAGAAAATCTATAGAAAATTCTATAGAAATAACTATAGAAGCCCACTATAAAAAGTCTATTAAAAGTCTATTAAAACTATATTA
>NW_022692604.1:0-635 GCF_011630105.1 Anneissia japonica
TATTCTTTTTTTTAAAACTAATTACAGCATATGTTAGCATATTATAAAACTTTTCAATCAGCACCACGCGCGCTTCCTGAGGGTCAAAGTACGGCGGATCACCGAATTCGTCCTCAGTGACGAGTTCAAATCTAGTCTTTTTGGTGATCCGCTATGTGATCACCTATTGTTATTGTCAGGATCATCATCTTCATCTTTTTTGGTGATCCGCTAACGTTAGCGGATCACCTATTGTTATTGTACGAGATCTTCTTTTTGGTGATCCGCTACACTAGCGGATCACCTCTTGTTATTGTCAGGATCATCATCATCATCTTTTTGGTGATCCGCTACACTAGCGGATCACCTCTTGTTATTGTCAGGATCATCATCATCATTGGTGATCCGCTAACGCTAGCGGATCACCTATTGTTATTGTCAGAATCATCATCATCTTCATCTTCTTTTTGGTGATCCGCTAACGTTAGCGGATCACCTATTGTTATTGTCAGGATCATCATCTTCATCTTTTTTGGTGATCCGCTAACATTAGCGGATCACCTCTTGTTATTGTCAGGATCATCATCATCTTTTTTTGGTGATCCGCTAACACTAGCGGATCACCTCTTGTTATTGTCAGGATCATCATCATCATC
>NW_022692605.1:0-511 GCF_011630105.1 Anneissia japonica
CTGCCGCCCTCTATTTTCAATGTGTTTACCTCTTTTGAGAAAGAAAGATCAGAAGGCTCCAAAAATGCATTCTTTTTGAACATGATGACGTCATCAAAATAAAAAATAAAGGGACACATCCGAAAGAGAATTGATTTAGCTATAACATACTCACAGGTGGGAGACAATCAATCAAGATAAGCGAGTATGTTCAAACAAGTATAAAAAGTAATAACGTCATAAATTCAAATTCAATTATTTCTTAATTCAAATGGCAATATGATGACGTCACAATGTCCGATCATCCAATATGATCTATAAAATCGTATCTACAACTCATGTGCTTTCAGAATATGTAATAAAAATTGGGGGTCACCTTTCATCCAATGGAGCTATAACTGATTAAAAATATTCATGGTTTTATGCATATATAAACGTTGACGCACGCGTACGCACACGTTAAGTTGTGCGAACGGAAAATTAAGGTACCTGACATTCAACCTTGACCTGAAGATTATGCTCACTTAATATG
>NW_022692606.1:0-654 GCF_011630105.1 Anneissia japonica
CTAACAGATACCTACATATTTATATATTCGATAACAACAAAATATTTTGTTTTTGTATGTTATTATAAATCTGAATATTATAGGGGAATTTTGTTTTTAAATAATAATAATAATTAATAATTGTGTTTTAAAATGAAAAACTCTAGAACAAAACACAACATATTTATGTCTAGGCCTAGCCTAGAGATTGGATAGCTGGGCTGGCATTGCATGACAAGCCTGTGTAGCTAGCTAAATGGTGCATGGTTACACTTCCACGTGTGTTGCTGATGGATGGCTTAGGCCTAGCTAGGTAGCCTGGTAGGCCTTACTTTTAAACTAAAAGTAAAATTTAAAAAAACATCATTTAACTTACATTTCAAGAAGGCCTTGTTCTAGTACTTCTTTAGCAAGCATGTGCTGCTCTTTACCACAATTTGTTCCAGACATTTTTCTCCCAATTTGCATTTTACTTCGTCTACCTCTTTCATACTTCAACATCGAAATCGACTTTGCCTTTTGAAATTAATGATTGTATTAGTATCGTGTTCTGCTTGACATGTCCTTTTATTTCACTTCGTAAGGTAAAGAAAGGTAATGACACTTCAGACATCTAACTTTTAATGAACTAGACAATATCCAATTACTAATTAATGTTGTCCTGAGTACTGAAAA
>NW_022692607.1:0-1836 GCF_011630105.1 Anneissia japonica
ATAGATATTGGTCGATAATTGCTGATATTCTCTTTATCCCCCTTTTTATAGACCGGCACAATTTTTGCTATTTTTAACTGCTCGGGAAATATTCCACTTCTGAGCGAGGTATTAACAATGTGGGCAATAGGCTTAGATAATATATCAGCATTATTCACAATATGTTTTACCATGATCTCATCATGACCACATGACTTATTCTTATCTAATTTTCTAATATATTTCACAATATCATTTTCAGTGACAGCTTGGAAAAACATTGAATTCGTTACATTTGTTTTTATATATGCTCTGTAGTTGTTTAGGTTGTTCCCTGTTCTTGTAGCCATTTCTTTACCTATGTTGACAAAATACTCATTAAATGCATTTGCTATATCGATGGGAGAACTGTATGTGAGGTTATAAGATCTTATTTTATTTGCTCGAACATTTTACTTGTTCGAGCAATGCGTGAATTCCATTTGGGAATTGATGTCATTAATGCCAATCTTGAAAAAGTAGGTTTTTAAGTTATTTTAGATTTGCTGAAAAGTCGCTTAATTGTTTTCCAAAACACAAATTCCCATTGGAGGTTTTCAATGCAGTTTTAATAGAACATGCTGCTGACAATTTAAAGCCAAAAATCATACTCCGTGTGGAGAGTTGCTCTAATTTTAAAGATACAAGGTAGAGACAGGAAGTTAACAGTTGAGTTAGGGCGGAAAGACCTAGACATCGAGTGCAGATCCTCACATTGTTGCATGAGTCACGATACTGACTCATACATGCGTATTAAACTGACAGTCTACTTCGTTTAGAATTTTGTCAAAATTATATGGACAATATTACCGTTTTTTATCGAATACACGCCCCGGGGCGTTTAATGAATTTCTGACAGGGTGTTAATTCTAAGAAGGCTTATTCTTAGAAGGCGTTTTTTGTTTGTTTGTTTGTTTGTTTTTGTTTTTGTTTTTTATTTATATTTTTATATTTTTTATTATTTATTTGTTTATTTTTTGTGAAATGGATATGTATATACTCAAATAAACGCTCCTTGATTTCACTGTAAATGTTGAATTACAACACATAATTACCGTCCAAATTTGTTTGCGTGATCATATCGACTTATTGATCCAAACCAAGTGAGAGAAAATGCAATTTTATTTTAGTAGAACATTAATAATTTGAATAAAAAATATATGCGTCGGGGCGTTTATTCGAGAGAAGCGTTTGTTCTAAATGAGACTCTGAGGGAACATGTATTCGAGAAAGGCCTTTATTCAAATCAGGGTGTTTATTCGAATAAATACGGCAATACTTTCAGAAGTGCCAAACATGAGCGTTGATCGATGAGGACAGGGGGACACGTTCCCCACTTTTCAAGGTAGGGGTGGGGTATCATATCAATTGTCCCTCCCCCCGCCAACTTTTCACCAATTTTCTGTACTTCAAACTCCACTTTTTAAAGCGAGTGGAAAGAACAACAATTACGAATGACTGTCATGAATTTTGTCTGTTGAATTGTGCTCTGTTCCAAGTGCGGTGCGCCTTTCCGGACCAAAACCGAGTATAAAAACGCATTTTTCTGTACATTTCGTATCCATCTAAGTATTAAAGCACTCCATTAATTTTATGGGTGCAACGTTTATTAGAGGCTAATGTTATTGTTAACACAATGTACTGTACGTAATTGTTAATTAGGCCAAACTCAAAAGTGCACAATCAATACTATAAACGATTTATTCCTTTTGTATATAAAGACCCGTATATTCTAGTGTCTAATATTATCTGCATACAGATTTATGTTTTTCCTGATTTCAAAAAAAGTATAGTTAGTCAATTGGATTTTATATTGGG
>NW_022692608.1:0-836 GCF_011630105.1 Anneissia japonica
ATTTCCATAACATGATTAAATACTGTACATTAAAACAACCAAAATAAAAAAGCAAAAATTAGAGTCAAACATAGTGCTAGACTAAAAAAAAATATTTACATCAATGTAATACGGTATGAGGGGTGGCACCAGAATTTGCAAGATAAGGGAGGCGGGGGGTGGTTTCAAATGTCTCTGACGTGTGGCCAATTCTTGACGAAAAGGGGCCACAAGGGGCTAAATGACAATTAATGGGATTCAAAGGCTTATTTCATCGATTTTAGAGCTAATATGCCTATGTGGAAAAATACATACATTGTTTTTCACCCCAACGAATGTGTTTTTCCCAAACGGGAGGGGGAGGCATATCTCCCCAACAGGGGCCTCCCCGGTCCCCCTCCGGGCGTCACCCCTGTGTGATATGTAGGCCTAATTACTTTTTGAAGAAAGGTTGCGCAAGATTGTCTATAAATATTAATGTTTACAGTATTACAGTAGAACCCCTATTAAGGGGACACCTTCGGGACGCCCCTAAAAAAGTGTCCCTTTATTAGGGGTGTCCACTGAATAGGGGTACGCCTACGACCACAAACCGAAATCATAACATTGTCCCCTTAATAGGGGTTTTCGGCATGTTTTCATACAACGATGACATACATTTGTTATAATTTTATATTTATTGACATAGAATCAGTTACAGTAAAATAAGAACTAATTTATAGCAATAATTTGCAAAGAAAATACAATTCATTTATAATAAGAAATCAGTATAAATATAATTAAAAAAACCATAGTTAAATATGTTCCGAATATTGTTTCATTATGCAATATTGATGACTATTCTTTAATAAATACCG
>NW_022692609.1:0-757 GCF_011630105.1 Anneissia japonica
ACAATTATAAACATAAAGACATACAGTACATACTGAACTCTATACACCACTTATCACACAAGAAAAACACATATCAGGCCAGATAACACAGAAGCATATAAAAGTAAATCAAAAGTCATAAAGTAATACAGGACTAAAATCAAAAACGTTCGTTTTCTTTTTTGATCTCATTTTCTTTTTTCATGCCCTTGTAGCATACCTTTTACAAAATTTGTCAAATTTTTCTTCAATTTCTTTTGGAAGATTTAGTGAAAAAGAGCCAAGAACATACATTAACTTCTGATCGGTTGTTGAATTTATAAATTGGTTCCAAATAGGCCTATTTGTATTTACTACTTCATGTTCAAGCTTTGCTAGTTCTTCCAATCTGATGTTATGGAGGGAAGAACATGAAAAAAGAAAATGTCTAATATCTTCAATTGAATAAGAGCTACAAATAGAACAGATGCCATCATTATTATCGGACCAACTTGAGATTCGTTTTTGTAACGGTAAAATATTGGAGCGTAATCTAAATTTTATGCAAGCACCTTCAAAATCTGTAGTTTCAAGTAAATATTTTTCTAGGCAAAGGCTTTCCTTAATAATTGAGTAATCTGAAAGGGAAGATTTTTGATCAAGATTACTTCTCCAATCAGTACAAGCTTGTTCTTTAAGTTTATTCAAAATGAAGTTGGTTCAAATTCCGATGGGATAATCAATGGTATCACATATTAATTTAAATAAATTTACTGATTCACATTTTGAGAAAACATTG
>NW_022692610.1:0-698 GCF_011630105.1 Anneissia japonica
AATAGAGGGATGGGCGACCACAATGACGGCACTCGATTTTGGAGCGCGGTATTCGAAAACGAGGCTCGTGAACTGGGTCCCCAAAAAAAAAAACTGGTGCTACAGGAATTTGAGCTAGTGTTATAAGATAGGGAATTTCCTAAAATGTACCGACTTTCAAAGGCTTGCATTCGGTAACCCCATAAAAAATCGTGTCAAACTTTAAATATTCAAATGTAAATTTGGCCGTTCTTTTCATTTATATGGGTTTTCACTTATGAAAATGTCTCAATTATGTGTAAAATAACGATTTGCCCCAGTTTTTATTTCGGAAATTTGCACTAGACAGGGAGTCAGCTGATTCACTCAACCGTAACGAGCTGGTAACGAGACACAGCCAACTGATGAGAATGGTCGTCGCGAGCGGAAAATTGAAAAATTAGGACTGGCTAAAATATTCAATAACAATAATATAATAAGTCGAAGGCATTTTTGAAGAATCAATCTTTCAAAAAGATATGTTTGCTGGTTTGGATAAGGATGTCTTGGAAGTGGTGATCTTAATAGTGGCGTTAAATAGGTTTGTTTAATACCAACTTGTCTTACCTGTGTAGGCATAGCCTAGCATTTAGTGCAGTACTGTATGTATGTATATATGTAGAGAATACGGAATACTACTCTACTGCCTGGCGCGGCCTAGGCCCCTAGTTTAGGCCTAG
>NW_022692611.1:0-566 GCF_011630105.1 Anneissia japonica
AGAGATTCAGAAGTGTGCCACTTGTCATGAACTTGTCATCAGAAAACAGATTCCAAATATCACCCGACTTGAAGCTTGAGTTTCAAAAACAGATTCTTATCTATATTTCACTTTCAACATCCACATGATAGTGGATGATTATTATTGTTGTTATTTGATTATGTATTCTATTTCTCAGTCAAACATACAGTATAAATAATATGAAATCAAATAAATCAATAAAATAAAATGATTTTAATATTATTATTTATTATTATTATTATTATTATTATTATTATTATTATTATTATTATTTGAATCAACTGATCATGAACTTAATGTACATGATACAACTAAAAGTGTCACTGCATTCAACACACAAAACCAAAACTAATATAATTTTCTTCATTTGAACTTGGATAATGTTCTTAGCTTTCATCGAACACTCTAGAGCGCGCATAAATCATGATATATTCCTCCTATGTACTTAACGGCTTCGTGTGTATACAGTCGCCGACACAAATATTTCATGTACACTTAAACCTGCTGTTGACGTCATGCAAGAGTTCACAATGGGTGAAGAACTG
>NW_022692612.1:0-526 GCF_011630105.1 Anneissia japonica
TAGTTTATTTGTGCAACACTAACATCAAAAATCCTACAATTCAGGTTCTTTACAGTACTTTAACGTAATGATGTCCAAAACAATTATCAGTGTCTAGTTTTGGTGTAATAATGTTCTGATGCTTATTAGTAATGGAGAAAGTAGTGAGCAAGGGCAAGAGGAGGAAGAAGATATTTTTTTTTATAATAATCATTCAAATTTAGTGGTAGATTTTAGGGTGCAATTTTTCCCTTCTCACTCAGTTTGTCTGTACAACACCAACATCACCTTTAATTTCTTAATAATGATACATTTAGTCCAAAATTGGCTTTGGTTGACTTTTCTGTCATGGTGAGATGCCTTTTGGAATTTGGAGTAGTTTTCCTATATTTTTTAAAAGTCTCAGCAGAGGTACTAGGCCACCATGCATTACTTTTGTTGATCTTGTGTTTGTACATTGGGCAAGAAGGTAAAATACCCACAATTTTAATGAAGAAAACGGTGGAGTAGTGCCAAAGTCCGAGCCAGCGAGTCATGCGAGCCAATG
>NW_022692613.1:0-3511 GCF_011630105.1 Anneissia japonica
ACGATCATTGCAAAGCTAACTAAAATAACAATGACCTTCATAGTGGTTCGTAGCTACGTTCCAAATGGTACCTACGAGCAGGCTACGAGTGGTTACGCGCAGATACGAAGCGATATTTCCTGATTGTACTGTATGTCCTAAATACTGTGGAATACCCCTTAATTACATTTTTCACTCTTTTTCTGCTAGCTACCCATCTATCATATCAACCTCTTCCTGTCTCATTACATGTCCATGCCAATTTGGTCTATATTTTATCTCCCAAACGTGTCACCTTTGTCTACTTCCAAATCTCCTAATTCTTCATTTGGTTCTTTAATTTAACTCTACTGATCGCTCTAAACACGTCATCTCAGCAACCCCCCCCCACAAAAAAAATTACTCGCTCCACAGTCGGGGCCCCCAAAAAAAATCACAGCCAAGTAGTTAGAAATCACCTAAAATCACCATATTTTGCGAATTAGCACCCCTCAACTGATCATCTAGCCCCACCCCACTTCATCTTCACATGACCCATCAGCTCCTGCCCCCCATTTCAAGACCTCTAGATACGCCACTGTCTTGATGGCCCATGTCTCAGCCCCTTACAGCCCCACTGGTCTGACCTTCACCTGTAATTCCTTGATGGCCCTTGTCTCAGCCCACTGGTCTGACCTTCACCTGTAATTCCTTGATGGCCCATGTCTTAGTCCTGTACAGCCCCACAGGTCTGACCTTCACCTGTAAATCCTTGATGGCCCATGTCTTAGCCCTGTATAGCCCCACTGGTCTGACTATTGTTTTGTATTCTTGGCTCTCCTTTGTTGGTATTCTCTTATCGTAGACTAAACTTGCATTCCTCAGTTCCTTCAATTCTTGACCTCACTTCTCATTCCAGTTCTCCATTCTCATGGAGCCAGCTGCATATATTGTTACATGTGGCACTAGTGTCTTAATACTTTACCCATCTTCATTCCAACGGATGGCCACGTCCAATATCCACATTTTTGTAATCCCTATTAGGCCCTAGGCTAGACCTTCTATATTTGATCTTTATAGTAGGCCTATAATTTGAAATCAATTAAATGTAAAGGATATAATTTTGTGTGTGACCCTAGCTAGTCTAGGCTACAACAATTAGGGTAAGTCGCCAATTTTCGACCTACATGGTTAAAACAACAAATTTTTGGACTTTTGGAAAATGACTTACAAAAATCTAATTTTAAGACATATGCATAAATATGTAACTCATACCTTCCAACTACAAATTCATAAAATTAAATTGCATCCAGCCTGTAAAATGTAATCATCCTTTCGCCGATTTTACGCTAGTTTTCGACACCCTTCCACCAGTTTTCGACCGTTAGTTTTCAACAGTCACTGTTATTTTCTTAATTTTCATATCTTAGAAATACAAATTTATTTGCGTTAATGATAATAAAAATGTTAAAGCCCCATTCCTGGCAAAATTTCAATTTTTAAGAAAAATCAAATTTTTGTATAATGTTATAAAGATTTATAAATATAATACGGAATTGCTAGTTTAACTGAATTTAGACATTCCTAAGAATGAAAAAAATGTAAAATAAGACTGAAATTTGGAACACAAAAAAATAAATGCGGATGAATTTTTCATGTTGATTTTGCGATAGGTCGTTAGAAGAAATATCGTAGGCGCCGAAAACATTAGCCTATCCAACGCTGCTGGCTAGGCCTAGCCTTACCTCGATTTTAGGTTCTGTTATCACACATAAAAACGGCCGACATGATATTTTCCGTTGCTAGTATTGACACTTGTGAAATATAATATTTCATAGGAATTATTTCAAATTTGTTAAATAACTGATTCTGACTGAGATTTTGACACTTAAACAAACATATCTCAGCCTAACCGAACGACCGCATTGTGCGAGATGCGAAGTACAAAAAGTAATCTTATTAGAGAGGGCGCACTGGTAATATTTTATAAGAAATAGTCTGTATTTCTCATTTTTTTTATTCTTTTGCGTAAAACTAAAATTCATGCCAATATTCTTCCATGATTTATAATAATTGGAGTAATGCAAATGCATATTTTCTAAAAAAAGTCATTTTTAGTGAAATTTTGCCGGGAATGGGGCTTTAAGTAATAGTTAATTTGAAACTATTTCACAGTAAACTACCCTTTTACTATAATGAATGTGTACAAAATTAGACCAGTTTAGAGGTCGCATATCTTACAAAAGGTACTGTAGCGAAAAATGGCTACAGTGCTTCGCCATCTTGGTTTTCATAGTAATTAAGAATAGGATGTCGAAATAATAACCCCTACCTTTGCCTTGTGACCAACCACTCTCTTTTCTTATTTTGCTACTGTATGCCACGTGACGGCAGCCATGTTTCAATCTCAATGTTTTTAGAATTAAATTTTCTTTCGAATAAATGTAAACTTGGGATAGATTTTTCCACTCTAATAAGGTAATTAATTTTAGATGTAATATGACACCATACTGTATTCTTATTCTCCCTTGGGAATATCCATAAAAATTTGAATTTATAACTAGAAAAAAAAGTTTTTGCAGATAGTTTTTGTTAAAGGGTCAGTGCTTCACACTGTTTACATCGTAAAACGATATAATTTTACCAGTGACATAGAAAGAGATAATTAAAAAATTGTTATTAAATCTGGGGGTCAGGAAATGGGGTGGTTGAAAACCTTACTTAGGCTAGTAGTGGAAAACTAACGAAGGTCAAGTAAGTATAGTATTAGCGACTTACCCTACCTAGGTAGGTAGGCCTAGGTCTAGCCTAGCACCCCCAAACTCCCCAGCCTAACTAGGCCTCTAGGGCTAGGTACTCTACTGCTTATGATGAGGCCTAGCCTCTAGGACTTCTACAGTTTACTACTCTAGCCTCCTTAGGCGAATAGGCTAAGGCCCAGGCCTAGGCCTAGGACTTTATTATTTATTTAGGCTAGGCCCTAGGCCTACTAGGCTACAGTACAGTACATTGTTTTTCCAACGTTTCCAATGTCAACTTACATTATTCCTATTAGCGAAGCCTTCATATACGATCTAACTGACCGAGATATTCAAACGTAATGTTTCAGGATTAAGTACACCTCCATTTTTCAATATAATAAACCTTAATAATCATAGTCCCGCAATAACAAACACAACCAGTTTACTCAGCCATCTTTAAACGAGGGTCATGCAATTTTGATGTTACCATGTGATATTGAATTGTCCAATCAGACTGCTTGTCAACAGGTCGTCATTAGCGATAAATATCCTGTTTGTTTGCTATGGGAAAGAGAAGACGTTAACGTAGACATATGAGGCGCCAAGTGTCAATTTATTATTTTAACTTTACAGTAAAAAAAAAACAAGGCCTACACTTTCAGGACCAAACAAATTGTCCCATTAATAAATGGGACACTAACCATTGATGGCGCCAGGACCTTCCCGACGGAGGGCTAGTGGAGCGAATCAAGTCTCACTTGGCTGGGGGAGGGGGAGGGGGCAGGGAGCCGCCTAGGCCCCCGGTGGGTGTC
>NW_022692614.1:0-1226 GCF_011630105.1 Anneissia japonica
ACCTACTGTGCAAACCCTTTGATTGGAAAGCAATAAAAGCACGCTGTACGAGCGGACGGACAAACACCTCAAGTGGACGTGCTGCATGTTCGCTGACGACCGCGTCCCCTTCGGACGCTTACCGGTCAACACAGACACAGAGGCAATCAGACAAGACCTGGTAAATAAAGAAGATATGTTGGCACCGAACATGACGTAGCCGCACTTACCAAGGAAGGCCACAACGAAGATCGTGGAAAGAAACCGGTAATGGAAACTGACGTCGCCACACTTACACGGGAACTCGACAACGGAGATTGCGGAAGAAACAAGGCGCAACTTTATGTAAATAAACTTACAGGGAAAAAGGATTAGACCAAAGAAAAATATCTGGATAAGAAAGTTATGAAAGAAGGCACAACAACAATTTTCGACTTGCTGCACGTGAAGAGATCATCGCAACCGGAACAGGTTCACCGCGACACCGACGACCCGTCATTTTTACAAGTTGCGATGGGGGAAAGAAAGAGAAGAAGCACAAAAGAATTAGATGATTTGGAGAAAATATGCATTTGCATTATTAAGAAAGCTTTCCAGAAAACATGGAACGGCGAATAAAAAGTCCAAGTGTATATACCGTTGTATAAAAAAAAACACCCATGGATCGTGACGTGTGAAAAACCAACGGACTACACAGAATGTAAAAGGGCGAGCCCATGTAAGCCGTGTTTCCAAAAACGCGAAATCATACCAACACATTCAGAGAGGCAGAAATCGTATCAAGACATGCAGAGAGGCAATAAGACAGGACCTTTAAAAAATGTATGTTCACACCGAACATGACTTAGCTGCACTTACCAAAGAATATCGTGGTAAGAAACCGGTATAATGTTCGCATGGAACCTGACGTCGCGACCACTTACCCAGGAAGACGACGACGACGGAGACTCAATGTGAATAAACTGAACAGAGGAGTCGAAAATTTATCGACAAAAAAAAAAGCAAAAAGAAAAAAAAGATAAGGACAAGAAAGTTGTGACAGGTGAAAAAACGACAGTCTTCACAGAATGTACAGCAAAAAGAGATTTGCTGCAAACAGCAAAGTGCAGGACAAGGGCGTATCTCAAGTACTGAAAAGAACGGTTGTTGAATTACGATTGCATATGATATACCAATTAAAACAAATTACAAAGAAATATTTTGTTTTCGATAGTCTCTTTATTTTGAGACGAAATGGCAAAGCGATA
>NW_022692615.1:0-646 GCF_011630105.1 Anneissia japonica
ATAATAATTCGGATCTGATATTATCAGGAAGAGAATTAAAAAGTCTACTAAAATGAATAAATGGAGAGTATTTGTAGGCATTAGTACGGGCAAATTGTTCTATAAACTTGAGTGAATTTAGACGTCTACAATTAACAGAAATATCAGACAAATTAACATCAAGATACTTGTAAAGCCCTTTAACAATAAACATAAGATGTAAAAACATAATAAAAGGAGAGTAAAGAGAATAAAAGGATGAAATGTTAAGACGCCTGAGTCTGTTAGAATAAGGAGGAAGGGCACTCCAATGCCCACCAACATAGGATCTAGTAAATCTCTGCTGTACCCTCTCCAAATATGTTAAATGGCCACGCCGGTAGGGCAACCACGAGGGAATACCATACTTAAGTAAGGGATGACACAGAATGAGATACAACTGTTCGTAGGCATTGTTACCTTGCACCCCTCCAACTATTCTTTTGACAAACCCAAGCGTCTTAGAAGCACGTGAAACCGCATAATCTATATGCCTACCCCAACGCAAGTCACAAGAAATAATAATACCAAGGTATTTAAAAAAATTAACTGAATCAAGAATGGTATTTTCAAGGGTATAATTGATATAATTTTTAGTTTCAAAATCCGGTATAAAACAAACAGCTGC
>NW_022692616.1:0-1439 GCF_011630105.1 Anneissia japonica
CATTCCCTGGGAAAAGTATGATTCCTAGATGGCCGGAAATGAGCTTTCCCGACTTCTAAGTTCTTCAAAATTCAAAGTTTTTCCCCTCTTGAAAAAGGGTCGGGTAATTTTATCTCATTCTTTAGGCCTATCATAGAGAAAAAATATAAAAGACATAAAAATAAAATAAAGATATGTTATTAGGCCTATATTCCAAAAACATTAAGTAGTTAGATATGTAGTCTTTCTTCCATGGATCGATGAACCGATAGGCCTGAAGAACTCATTTTCGTACATAAATTATTAGACAGCGAACCAAAAGCAGTGTGTATAATTAATTTAATTGAAAACTAGTTGGGCTAAGCCTAGATTGTCTGATCTTCCAACCTATGCCTAGGTAGGTTAGCATTCTTTTTGTAAGCCAGGACCCAGTTGTATTTTGTTAAGTTTCTTCACAGAGGTGGGTTCGTCCGAACCCCTTGAATTAACCCCCCCCCCCCACCTTGGATCCGCCATTGAAGGTACTGGTGAACAAAACAAAACGACTTCAAGACGTAAAATCTCGGAGAGCCTTATTTATACCATGTATACTCATGTCTCTAATTCCATTGAATCAATTATCTAACCTTATCAATTTGGTTTCTGTAGGCTACTCGTTCAACTGTCTAACTCAGGTTATCATCATGGGCCAAATAAATTGACAAAGCAAATCTTACAATATTTATGCCATATTCCTAGATTGATAAGGTAAGTTACCACACTATCCTATTATACGCCATTGGTTTCTCCTGGCAACTATGGTCTTGGACCATGCATTTTGTAACCGGTCTCAATGTTTCCGTTTTCAAGGCAGCATTTCAAATTATGCTATACTGAGACATAACTGTTGCTTTCTATTTCAATTGTTTTTTCACTGTTCCCTGGTTGTATTAATTCAAAAGCACTATGCACACTTAATTCTATTAAACGCACTTGTGGCCAACGTCCCCTCTTCACTTGTTCTTTTCAACTCTTTAAGGCCATTATTAGAATATGTATGGACTGTTTGGAATCCTTACCTTAAATTAAATATTGAAAAAAAAAATCAATCAGTCAAAAGAAACTTCTACTTTTTAACTTCACAAACTCACACCGACAAACCAGATTTAATACACTCATCGCCTTACCTGAATCCTTCCATTTCTTAAACATGTTTTGCCTTGTGTTCCTTGAACAAAATTATCCATTCCTATGTTAACATTTTTGTTTCCTTTTCCTATCTTTTTAATACACACAAACCCACACCCCACAGTATACTATCTCTGTTGTTAAAGTGTTTAAAACGAAAAAAAAAAAAACATCGGTGGAAAACAATAAAACAAAGAATATGCAATGTAACCATATAATTTTTTTTTTAAATCTCCATTCTTGAAAGTGAAATTCTACATTTTGGAAATTGTGCATGAAATCTCTCAACCACG
>NW_022692617.1:0-627 GCF_011630105.1 Anneissia japonica
TCAAAATTTTTTTAAACACCTTCACGGCTACATTATCATTTCGATAGCGATATAAGTGCACACGTTCGAAAGTTCCACTCCCAATCCTAGTGTTTAAATTAAATAAATGGTGATAATCGATGTGCGGAATGTGATTAGAAGAGCTTGGTTTTATTTTGGCCAAGTCTTGGATGGCTTTCCATCGCATCTCCAGTTGTTGCTCTAGTCTAATTTTCAAAGATTGTGCTCTTTTTTCTTCCCTCATTCATTTCACTCGTTCCTCATATAACGCTGTTTTAATGTCATCCTTCAGTACGGTTTCGTTTATAAGAACAGGTTCCTTGTCCGATTCTCCCTTTCCCTTATTGGTAACACAACTTTCATCTATGGTCATCACGACAGCCTCGCGAACGTAGTAATAGAATGTGTCCGTCTTTACTTTCCTCGAACCCGGTTTCATTCTTCGAACGAGGTGAATAGACTCCCGCGTTTTTGGTCTAGTGTGGGTAATTTTTTAAAATAGAAACGCTTTTTTCCAGGTACAAATTTCTTTAAAATAACTGCATGTATAATAGCATCAGATGCATTCATTTTTAACTCGTCAATGTAAAATAAAGTTATAACTAAAGAGAGGGTTGGCTATCTGAA
>NW_022692618.1:0-856 GCF_011630105.1 Anneissia japonica
TCGCCCGCCTGATTTTTTTTAAATTTTTAATTTTTGGAAAATTCATGAAAATAAAGAAAAAATATATCGAAAATTTAGAATTAAATGTTGGAAAATAAATACTCTAGCCTAAAATAGTGCAATATCTTCGTCTAACCTTTCGTATAGTAAAGCTATGCCTAGGCTAGCCCAATATCTCTAACTAGGCTAGCCCGATATCTCTAGGCTAGGCCTAGGCCGTCGCCTACTCTGGGCGTCAGGCGGCAAACCTCGAGTTCACTTCACTAGAGCGCATTTGTCATGCATACAATTGCCGTATTCGATTGGGACTCTACGTTGAGTATGTTATCCCGTTGAGTACAAAACTCAACGATAAATTCCGAGCGTTAACTTTGTTGAGCAGTTTCCGTTGAGCAGAGCACGAAAGTCCCAATCAAATACGGCCGATGATTTCCGATGAATTCTGGAATCTCCCGTTATACTGGCCCTCTATGACAGATTGTATGGAATAGTTTCATGTGAAGACGTCTGAGACGTAACATCGGGAACATTGTATACAGTAACAATGATTCCTAAATGCCACTGTGAATAGAAAAAAGCTTATAATACCCAATAACACTCTTGCCAAATAAACAGTATACAGCTTCTAATCTTGTGTGATGTCTTTTTATATGTTGAACAAAACTAGACGGCAAATGTCAACAAGTCTGTAGAATGGCGGCCATTTTGAAAAATAAAAAATAAAAAATAAAATTTTTTTTAAATCCTCAATTTAAAAAAAAAGCCGGACGTGAAACATGTTTTTTTTTTTTACTTGGCCTAAATTCTATCATCAACAGGAACAAAACAATAATGACAGCAACACTCTGTAACTGCA
>NW_022692619.1:0-3471 GCF_011630105.1 Anneissia japonica
TAACAATTGCTTCTAGCAAAATTTGGATCTTAAATCTAAAATCAGACAGATGACGGTTATTAACAGATTTGATTGGAAGAAGATTTGGTTCAATATCATATTTTCTATGGAAGCAAGACAACACAAAAGATAGAAGGAGGTATTTATAACGGTCAGAATCTGAAGGAGGGATAAACGTTCAGCATAATTAAAAGTAGGATCATAATTAAAACAAGCCCGCGTAAACTTGCGTTGAACTTTTTCAAGAGAATCAATGTGATTAATTTGAAAAGGGTACCATACCGGGATTCCATATTCAAGTATAGGTCTACAAAGGGTCTTAAAAAGTAACATCAGGGAAACGGGGTTATTGCATCGGACAAATCTTTTTATAAAACCAGAAAGTCTTGAGGCCTTAGCAGTAATCATAACATAAAGCCAAGGTATTTGTATGTTTTAACTGTATCCAGTGACTGATTTCCATAAAAGTATTTAGTATCAACAACACGGTTACTCCGAGTAATATGCATTGTTTTGCATTTATCAACATTAAGAGCCATATTATTTTTGGCGCTCCATGAAAGTAGATGATTAAGGTCAGACTGAAGAGAAATAGTATCATTGAATGAAAATATGGGACGATAAACAATTGTATATCAGCATATTGGGCAAGTGATGACGTAACACAGTTAGGTAGGTCGTTAACAAAAATATTAAATAACACAGGACCTAAAATAGAGCCCTGTGGGACTCCAGATTAAACATCACACCAATCAGAAGAAAATCCTTGAAAAATAACCCTTTGTTTACGTTCAGAAAGGGACTAACAAAACCAATTATAAAGAGGACCACAAATACCAAAACCATGTAATTTCTGTACAAGGCCAAGATGAGGAACCCGATCAAAGGCTTTTGCCCAGTCTAAAAGGATAACATCAATTCTTGGAGGATTGCGCTTATCAAGAATTGATGCCCAGTCATTAAAAACGCTAGAGATTTGAGTAACGCATGATCTTCCAGGAAGGAAACCATGCTAACAATTAGATAAAATACCAAGATTATATATATGGTTAGAAAGTCTTGCAGCAACAGAGGAGCACAAGGAGATTGGACGATAATTGGAGATATTAGAAGGATTGCCTCTTTTAGGGACTGGCACCGCATTAGCCTGAAGCTCACCCTGTTTTAAGGAAATGTTAAAAATTTGAGCTAGGGTATTGGATATTATAGGGGCTGTAATTTTTCAGCATAAAAGCATTTATGCCATCAGGGCCGGAGGATTTTGATTGTTTGAATGACTGTATAATCTTAAAAACCTCTTCTCCATTGGTCGAGATAAGACTTAAAGGTGAGAAACCAATATGGTCATTACAAAATAACTTAGGACCAGGTAAAATAGTCGTGTCATTGGAACTGAAATTAGATTGAAAATGACGATTAAAGTAATGACAAATTGTTTGAGGATCAGTTACTGTGTTATTATCAATAATAAAACCACTAGTTAATTGAGCTGAACGTTTTTCTTTAACAAATGACCAAAATTTCTTAGGATTAATGTGAACATTATGAGAAATTTCAACAAAATGGTTATTATAGGCTTTATTAACAGCATATTTTAAGGGATTATGACAACGTTTGTATTTATTCCATTTATTAATATTGTCAGGGTCTCTAATTACAGCCTTATAGAGTCTCTTTTTCTTACGACTAAGTTGGACAATCCTATTGTCAATCCACGGAGGCCGTTTCTTGCCCCTAATTTTTACAGTGGGTACATTATCATGTAAAGCAGTAAAAAAATAATCACAGAAAGTGTTCCAGATTTTGTTAATATCATCAGAATAATTTAGACAAGGGACAGATGATAATGAGTTAAAAGGCCTTCGATATTCATTTTAGAAAATTGTCAGGTAGATCGGGATTCTGATCTAGAACAAAAACTAGTTGCAATTGTCATAAGAATACAGTTATGATCACTGGAGGCGAGTGGAGGGAGTTGTTCGACAATATCGATTCTATTTGTAAAAACTAGGTCAATAATGCTTCCATCTGATGAATAATTAATGGTACTACTAGGTCGAGTAATGAAATTAATAATCTGATACATATCAAGGTTGATGAAGTTATCATGAAGAGTCTTAGCTTGACCCTGTTGAACAGAATTGACAGTAAAAGGTATATTGAAATCTCCAGTGATGAATATTGCCATGTATTTCCAGCTTACTGACACAACTTCATCAAGGCAATCCTGTAATTGATCATGCCAATGAACTGAGGCATTTGGAGGTCTATAACAGCAACCAAAAAGGATTTTTCCGAACTTTGTCTGAATCTCAACCCATGTTATCTCTAGTGAATGTTGGTTAAAAGAAACAGCAGTTGGATGGAGAGAAGATCTTACGGCAATAAACACACCTCCACCATGGCGATTACGATCATTGCGAAAAATGCAGAAATTCCTAAATCTCATAACCCATAATAATTGTTTCATAATTAAAGTTAATTTCATAAAAAGTAAACATTTACAGGTGGCCTATATTGATTTTTCTTTCGTACAATCAAAAAATAAATATTTCATAGTTTCGAACACACACGTGACACCCAGTATTACTACAACCGATAATATAATAGCGGCCATCTTCAACGCTAGGAGTATTGTAAACAAACTTTCTGAACTTGAACTGTTTATTGATGTGAATAAATGTGTTTAGTTTGTTGCTTAATTTGTATATATTCAACAATATTATTGTTTAATATATATTGAGTATTCTCCTACTCAAGTCTCTATTGTTTGCATGTAGAGGGCGACCATATAAATTTGAATCAATTTTTGAAAAATTAAAAAATTTATTTTTGATTTAATAATGAAATGCACTAAGATTTCATAACTTTTAAAGAAATCAATTTAGTCTAATCAATAGTCGTTTTCTGCATTTCAGTCTGGTTGTTTGTAAATGATTTGTATGGGTTGGGTGGTTGGTTGCACTCATGGGCGTCGATCGGTGGGGGACAGGGGGACATCATATCAATTGTCTCCCCCCCCCCCCCCACTTTTCCCCAATCTTCTATAATTAAAACCCCACTTTTCAAAGCGAATGGAAAGAATACCGTAACAATTACGCATGCATCTGTCATGAATTTTGTCTGTTCACTTTTCCAAGTGCGGTACGTATTTCCGGACCAAAACCAACTAAAAACGCAATTGTTTGTAGATTTCGTAACCGTCTCAGTAACCACTACATCGATTTTATGGATGCAACGGGAAGTGTTATCAGAGGCTAAATTTATTGTAAAAACGATGTACTTGTTATTATTGGAAGCGTGTAATCTTATTAGGCCAATATTTTTACAAACTCAAAAGTGCACAATTTCTACTATAAACGATTTATTCCTTTTGTATATTACAGTATTATGACCCGTACGCATATACTAGTGTTTAATATTATCTGCATACATAGGTTCCTGTTTTTCCTAATTTCAAATAATTAGAGT